>NC_087207.1:85964534-85972034 GCF_015104395.2 Macrobrachium nipponense
AAATCACGAGTTTCGAGTTCTTTGTCGACTTCGGTGGGGGTCACATTTTCTCTGATGATTTTTCTCAATGCACGAAGATGCATTGAGAAAAATCATCAGAGAAAATGTGACCCCCACCGAAGTCGACAAGAACTCGAACTCGTGATTTATTACGCCAGAATCGACGTACCCGCGACCTTATCATGAAGAACAACCCGACCCCCCCAGCAAGAGACCTCTTGAAACAGTCGAATGTAGTCTACCAATTCTCATGCCCCGTCCGTGGATGTCCCGGCTCTTACGTTGGTATGACTTCTATGAAACTGTCCAAGAGGATTTCTTGCCACGCACAAGAAGGGGCAATTAAAAACCATACCATGGCAGCACACCAGGAAGCCATCTCCCGCGACGGTATTATCAAGAATATTAAGATAATAGGGAGGGCTCCTGACCAACGGCGTGTGCGACTGCTCGAGGCACTCCTCATACAACAAGAGAAGCCCTCATTGAATACGACGCAGGAAGTGCTCTTCCTCCCCACAAACCTAAGGAGACCTATGTGCATAAATAATAGCACAAATAATACCAGACCGAACGACACTCCCGATCAAGAATACCAGATGAGACAAGCAGCCCATCAGCCAATGACACGCGACCCGTCGTGACACAGCGCCCGGGGAAGGTTCTTGCCCCCAGCCTCGCGATCAGCTAGGCTGCAACAGCGCAACCTTCAACGACGAGAAGCGTCTTGAAGAAAACTTCTTTCAACCAATAGCTGGGAGCGCACTGCGCCACAGCCAATGAAAACGCAGCTCGCGGTTGACCCCCTGCTGACCTGCCGCTATATATTGAGTAGATCTTGACAACACCTACAGTCTACTCCGATCCACTGCCGTGATCATGCTCGGATGATACCGAGAAACGTTGGCCACTAGATCGAATTGTATTTTTTATTTGTTCATGTACTGTGACAAATAAATAAATATTAGCAATATCCCCGAAATTGACTCCTCCTGATGAGTAATATCGGCGCAATACTCGCCAGTTGTAGTAGCAGAGAGAAAGCTATTGTTAGAAAAATAGAGAAGACTATTTAACAAGTTGAATGCAGCTGATGCAGCAATATCTTGCTAATAACTAATAATAATAATAATAATTAATAATAATAATAATAATGAATAATAATAATAATAAGTGTGGAAGAGATGTAATTTAATGAAAAATAGTACCCTAATATGTGTGTTTTTTAGTGTTAGATATAAAACGAGTAGAAGGGCAATTTTAATCTTTAAAAAGACTCATATATACCTATATATAAATAAGGTCATACATAAGGTGTTGAGTGCTTACTTCGTTTATGTAGAGTAGAAAGGACTGAAAAGGCTAGGAAAGAAGAACGAAAATTTAGGAAAAATGAGAAAGTTCCAGGTAGCATTATCATGTGGGTAAAGGAATAGAGAATAATGAGGAGGTTACCGATAAGAATGTTTCATGGAAGTTTGAGGGAGGGAGGAAGACAATAATTAAGATGTAGGCGAACTGAGTGGGCAAACAAGACGAAGAACAATCAAGTTGTTGAAGGATTAGCGCTGAAATTCTTCTTACTTTTCCCAAAGCTCCTCCTCCCTTTCAAAAATTGAACTCGTTTCACACCAATGCAACATTCACTTTCACAGCTTTAGTAAACTTGAAATTAATCAAATAAAGACAACATAATCCATTATTTTAATCACTGTAATAAGAAATGCATTACATGGTAACTTATATCTTTAAGCTATATATATATCTATATATATATATATATATATATATATATATATATATATATATATATATATATATATGTGTGTGTGTGTATATATATATATATATATAGATATATATATATATATTATATATATATATATATATATATATATATATATATATATATATATATATATATATATATATATATATATATATATATGTGTGTGTGTGTATATATATTAAAGTTATTACTAATATTATTATTATTGAACTAAGGAACCTCCGTAACGAGGCTATAATATGACAATCAAAAGCCACAGTAGTGTTAAAATATACTATTGTACAATGGTAAAAAATACAAGGAGAGACTTTCGGATACTGCTCCGTATCCCTCTTCAGTCCTACTGACGGTCGAACAATGGGAGGGAGCGTTACAACAGTGAAAAAAAAAAATAACAACTGGTTCAAGGCGGATGGATCTAAGTGTTGGTCAGGTAATCCCCGTTCGGTTGTTTTCTGTTGGCGAGACGGCTGAACGGCGAAGTGGTCGTTCAGGTGATTCCAGCTGAGACAGACTCCATCGGTGCCATGACTTGAAGCTGTAGTAACCTCATCATCTGGGATAAAAGAGAGGTGGGAGCACATCAGGGGGTCTCACAATCACCAGACATATGAGTACTAAAATCGTTGACAAAGTGGTCAATTATTAAAGAATTGGTAAAACTATCTTCTCAGTGAGGTTTTGTTCCCTTCAAAAGCACACCCCTTTCTATAGCAGCTCCTTCCACTAGGCGACGAACACCAACATCCCCACTCTTAAAAATGACAGAGGCACCATTCCAATTGATGTTGTGTCCTGGAACGAATGAATGTGAAACAAGGCATTATTCATTGCAAGGAGTTCATAGGCACCTACGATGTTCAGAAAGTCTACAACCAACCCCCAACCCCGCCCACTTTCTCCAAAGTATTTTCTGAGGGCAATTGGCACAGGGAATTTGATAAACACCGGGAAGGTGTTTTCCTAATACCGCATTGTTGTTATTATTGCACACTAACCGATTTCTGATAGTATTTTTAAAATTGAAAGCAATTTGAATTTCTTTTTGCTTACTATTTCCAATATAGCAGGTATTTTCCAGTTTCGGATTGTATGCTATGGGTAAATACTTCTTATTTTTGACCACATTAGGATTAGCTGCTGCACTCATACCGTAATATATTCGTTTTGCTTTAGAGACAGCTCTTTCTATAATGTGAGTGGGATATTTCAAACCCTTAAAAACATTGAAGATATGCTGAAGCTCAAGTTCTAAAAGTTCGATATCAAAAATACAATGGGCTCTAAGACAAAAGTTGACAATAATATTCACTTTTACCCTCAACGAATGAAAGGAATAGAAATGAATGTACCCCTCAGCATTAGTACTTTTACGAAACACCGAAAATGTAAACCTGTTACTTACGTTATCTCTAATAACCAAAACATCCAAAAATGCAAGCTTATTATCTTCCTCCAGTTCAACAGTGAATTTAATAGAGGGTACAATGCTATTGGCACGGTCAACTAGCTGTTGTAGCCGTGCGTCGTCTCCTTTGAAAAGACAAATCTGACCCAGACCAGTGGCTTAATGTGTGGATCACAATGTTCTAAAATACTCTTCTCCACGAACTCCATGCACAGATTGGACAAGATGGGCGATAACTTTGAACCCATAGACACACCAAACAGTAATATATTTTAACACTACTGTGGCTTTTGATTGTCATTATTATTATTTTTTTTTTTTATTTATTTTTTTTTTACTCTATCACAGTCCTCCAATTCGACTGGGTGGTATTTATAGTGTGGGGTTCCGGTTGCATCCTGCCTCCTTAGGAGTCCCATCACTTTCCTTACTATGTGTGCCGTTTCTAGGATCACACTCTCTTCTGCATGAGTCCTGGAGCTACTTCAGCCTCTAGTTTTTCTAGATTCCTTTTCAGGGATCTTGGGATCGTGCCTAGTGCTCCTATGATTATGGGTACGATTCCACTGGCATATCCCATATCCTTCTTATTTCTATTTTTCAGATCTTGATACTTATCCATATTTTCCCTCTCTTTCTCTTCAACTCTGGTGTTCCCATGGTATTGCGACATCAATGAGTGATACTTTATTCTTGACTTTGTCAATCAACGTCACGTCTGGTCTGTTTGCAACGTATCACCCTATCCGTTCTGATACCATAGTCCCAGAGGATCTTTGCCTGATCGTTTTCTATCACTCCCTCAGGTTGGTGCTCTTACCACTTATTACTGCAAGGTAGCTGATGTTTCTTGCACAGGCTCCAGTGGAGGGCTTTTGCCACTGAATCATGCCTCTTTTTGTACTGGTTCTGTGCAAGTGCCGAGCATTCACTTGCTATGTGGTTTATGGTTTCATTTTTCATATTGCACTTCCTACATATGGGAGAGATGTTATTTCCGTCTATCGTTCTTTGAACATATCTGGTTCTTAGGGCCTGATCTTGTGCCGCTGTTATCATTCCTTCAGTTTCCTTCTTTAGCTCTCCCCTCTGTAGCCATTGCCAATTGTCATCGCTGGCTAGTTCTTTAGTCTGTCTCATGTATTGTCCGTGCATGTTTGTTGTGCCAGTCCTCTGTTCTGTCTGTCTTTCTCCTGTCTCTGTTATATTTCTGGGTCTTCGTCTACTTTTATTAGTCCTTCTTCCCATGCACTCTTTAGCCACTCGTCTTCACTGGTTTTCAGATATGCCCCAGTGCTCTGTTCTCGGTGTTGACGCAGTCCTCTATCTTAGTAGTCCTCTCCCTGCTTCCTTTCGTGTTATGTATAGTCTGTCCGTATCTGCTCTTGGGTGTAGTGGCTTTGGGTGATTTTCATATGTTTCCTGGTTTTCTGATCTATGCTGCGGAGTTTCTGCCTTCGTCCATTCGACTATTCCTGCGCTGTATCTGATTACTATCACTGCCCATGTGTTTATTGGCTTTTATCATCTTTCCGGCGTTGAGTTTTTGACTTGAGTATCGCCTTGAGTCTCTGCATATATTCTTTCCTGATCGTGTCCTTCATCTCTTGGTGTTTTTATATCCCCTCCTTCCATTATTCCCAGGTATTTGTATCCTGTCTCATCTATGTGTTTGATGTTGCTCCCATCTGGTAGCTTTATCCCTTCAGTTCTTGTTACTTTGCCTTTTTGTATGTTGACTAAGCCGCATTTTTCTATTCCAAACTCCATCCTGATGTCCCCAGATACAATCCTTACAGTCTGGATTAGGGTATCTATTTCCTTGATGCTCTTTCCATACAGCTTGATGTCGTCATGAACATCAGATGGTTGATCTGTTGCCTCTTTTCTTGAGTTGGTACCCGGCATCCACTTCTGTAGTACTTTTGTCATGGGAATCATGGCTACTACGAAAGAGTAGTGGGGACAGTGAGTCGCCCTGGAAGATCCCTCTCCTGATATTAACCTCTGCTAGTCTTATTCCAGAGCTTGTAAGTATTGTATTCCAGTTGTGCATTGTATTTTTGAGGAAGCTGCCCCATATATTTTCAGGCATTCTATTAGCCATGTGTGTGGTATCATGTCGAAGGCTTTCTTATAGTCTATCCATGCCATGCTTAGGTTGGTTTTCCTTCTCCTACTGTTCTTCATTACCATTTTGTCTATCAGGAGCTTGTCTTTTGTGCCCCTACACTTCCTTCTGCAGCCTGTCTCCTCTAGGTAGTTATATAGCCTTTCACTGATGATACCTGTTAGTAACTTCCACATTATTGGTAGGCAGGTGATAGGCCTGTAGTTACTGGCTATATTTCCCTTACTCTTGTCTTTTTGTACTAAGGAGGTTCTTCCTGTGGTCATCCATTTTGGTGCTTGGTGATTTGAGATACAATGCTGGAGTTGTTCTGCTATTCGTGGGTGTAGGGCCTTGAAGTTTTTGAGCCTGTTTCTTCTTCCTTGACTTCCTGGAGCCATGTTGCATGTTTGTTGTGTGATACCGGATTGCTCCATATGTTTTCCCAGAGTCTCTTACTTGGTTCGGCTTCCCCTCTTAGTTGGCTGTATAGTCTTTTCTGGTTGGTTCCAAATAGTTTGTTCTGTTGGTATCCCTTATTCCTGTTCGTGTACCGTTGGATCTTATGTGCTTTGGCCTTAAGCCTCTGTTTTACATCTTCTATTGTGTTGTTTAGTCCCCTCTCTTGTACTTTGTATTTCTCGTTGAGTACCTCCTTTGTTTTCTTGCTTCTTAGCCTTTTTTCTGCCACCTCTTTCAGTTTACTCAAGTCAGATCTCATCACCATGATTTGCTTTTCCAGGCACCTTTTCCAAGGAGGTTGCTGCTCTGGTTTCTGTTGGGTTGGTTGTGCTGGTGGTGTTGGTGTTCGAATCCCCATCAGTTCTGCTACTAATCTTGCTCCTGCATATGTCAAGTTATTTGTTTCTGTGATACTGGTGGTGTGTATTATGCCCATTATTTCATTGACCTCACTTGTTTTCTCCCTTAATTTCTTGGTGTTGTAGGCTTTCATGGAGGGGATCTTTGTTCTCTCTGTATCTGGCTCCATCCATTGTCTAATCTTTTCTACCCATTCTGTCCTCTCTGTTACTTCGTCGGTGTTTCTTCGTGTGTCGTTGTTTGATACCTCATCCTCCCTGTCGTCTTCTGTGGCATCGTCTCTCAGTTCGTCATCGTGTAATTCGTTGTCGTGTGTATTTCCCTTTCCATTTCGTTCTTCTCTTTCTGTTGGGGAGAGCCAGTTCTTTTTCTTTATGTTCCTTACTTGGTCTGCCAGCCTCTGCTCTGTTTGGGGGGATGTTATTCCTATCATTCCATATGTTGACCAATCTTCTTCTATATCCTCTCTCCGTCGGGTTGCTTCTGATGTAGCATCTCCATATTTCCTTATTTTCTTCTCTTGTCCATTTCTTCCTTTTTGCCTCTGTAGCTCCAATCTCAGGCTGTTGATTACTCTCGTTGTGGTGATCAGTTTCTGGATGACGACCTCCAAGTACCTGACCGTCTTCCCCTTCAATTGGGTTGAATACCTGGTTGCCGGACGAAGCTCCTCTGTTGCCAGAGGTTCCATTTACGTCGTTGTCGTTTATTCCTTGTTTCTTTCCATCATTGCTGAGTTTTGCTATTTAACCCATAGCTGGACCCTACCCCATCAGGGATAGGTACTCATTTTCAGCTGAGTAGACTGAGGAAATTATGGTAAAGATCCTTTCCCAAGGAATCAACGCCGAGGAGAGCGGTCACCCATCCAACGACTGACCAGCCTCAATGTTGCTTAAACTTGACTTAAGTCTATTGACGACCTAACCCGCTCCTCCACGGCGCCACATATTTATTATTATTATTATTATTATTATTATTATTATTATTATTATTATTATTATTATTATTATTATTATTATTATCCAGTAGATGAAACCTATTTATATGGAACAATCCCTCAGAGCCCGTTGACTTGAGATTCAAGCTTCCAAAGGATATGGTGTCCATTAGGAAGTAGCAAGAGGAAGTAAAGGGACATATATACAGAAAGAACAGATACCACACATTAAAACAAAGAGAAAAAAATTGATAAAGAATCATTCACTCCAGATATAATTCATCCAAGTATAGATAACCTTTTGGGAAAGAAAGTTAATGCACACCGCCTTTGGGAATGGTGCCGATAAACAAACGCAGAATGCCTCATGGCAATTGCTGCATTAACAGTGCCGCGTTCAGGGGGAGAGAGAGAGAGAGAGAGAGAGAGAG
>NC_087207.1:85974534-86007034 GCF_015104395.2 Macrobrachium nipponense
CCCACTGACATAATTTCTCTCTCTCTCTCTCTCTCTCTCTCTCTCTCTCTCTCTCTCTCTCTCTCTCTCGAATTCACTTGGCCGTGCCCCGGATTAACTGGAAGATTTCACTTACTGCAAATCTGCCCCAAGGCAACTCAAGTGTTGATTGACTTTTTACACTGGACAGCAATTACATCGCTGTTTACTTCCTCAAAAATTATCCACTGCAGAAACCTTAATCTCCTTTGACGCAGAGGACATTAACCTTTAGTACTGCTTCGTGAATATATGAGAGCTAATACCATTTCTGTCACCATTATTGCAACAATTACTAAAGGGTATATCACCTGTTGGGCTCTCAGTCTAGTTTTAATACCTATGATTAATGCGTTTCCGTCACGAGAGTGGAATTCTGTGCGAGGAACAGCCATCGGCTTAATTTGAAATGTTATATTGCTCGACAAAGTTAAAAAAAAAAACTCTTTCACCCTTCATTCAGAATGTGTAATGACTGCAGTCATATTCTTAATAGTGAAAATTGCTCCGAATAAGTTTGTTAAGTGCAGTGTGCTTTGGACGTCAGTCAATCTAATTATATTTCCTTGAAAATTTTATTAATGAGTGCATATGATTGTTTGCATATATAGCAGATGAAAAGAAGGGGAATGGCTAATAATATGTTTAAAGTGCCAATGTAATGTTAGTGAAGTCATATATCTCTACTCGCTTAGAGACAAGCTTGAAGAAAAGCATTTGTTGACCAAGCAATTTGACTCAGAGATCATTCGTCCGGTCGTGAGGCATGTACGTTCGTTTGTACGTGTGTTGCAGGCCTACTAGCTCGGGGCACTTGTGAAAGACGCATTCTTTGAGGTGAACGATAAGAGGTTAAGCAGTTACTCCGAGTGCCGGGAGAGAACGCCCATCGTAAAGATGGGTCCAATTCCATGGTTAACTAGAGACGGGATTCTCTAACCTGACTAATACGAGACATAGTGACAATTTGGGTTTGGAAGTGAAACCTTAGTCAGGAGGCTAGAATGTTATCTTATTGGTTTCTTTATGGGCAGATTTAGTTTTTTATGCCATTATGACTTGTTAATCATTTTGTTCTATTTTATAACCAACTGCTTTGGGAAATAGTATATTTTTGTATTTACGCAGTCTTAATAAGCCTAGTGACATGGTTGCAGACGGCACCGTTGGCAACAGGTAAGAGTCCCCCAGTTTGTGTAATTTAGGGAATAAGGAAGTGGGCTTACAGTGGTGGCAGCGTATTAAAAAGGCTTTTTATATATTTCATAAGCTGTAGGTACGCTCTGAAGGGGCGGGTGAACAGTTATTTGGTAGGAAAAAGGGGTTATTAATCATGTCACAGAGAACTCGGGTTTTTTTTTTATCATTCAATGTATTCGACACAGAGAAGCTGTTCCTCAGACTTCCTCTAAGTAAGTTTCAATTTCTTGAGGTTACGGAATAAAGGTGTTTTAAAACGTGAAAAGGAAAAGTTTAATTCTCGAGATTAAAGTGTCTCGCAGTTCGCGCATATTTGCAGTGTGTATACGAATTCGGTTCCCGGTCGTATGAAGACGTGATTGTATTTTCGAGTTTTATCTTTCTTATTTTTTTCTTTTATCTTTTGTGTATTTTTTTTTACCCTTTTGTTGTTGTTCATGTTCCTTGTATTTGTTTGTGGCGAATTTACCTGAGTGGAATTTTTGTTGCGAGTCACGCTAGAGAGAGAGAGAGAGAGAGGAGGAAGGAAACGAGAGAGAGAGAGAGAGAAGGAACTGGGGACGAGGCACGGTTTGCCGAGGCGAGTTGGTTGGTAAGCATCTTGCATTCTTTTTATTTTCCTATCCCCTCCTCATTATTATTATTATTTTTTTTTTTACTGTCATTTTCGTGGGGTTGTTATTGTGACTGGGGACGGGGCTCGCTTACCTTTTGTTATCCATTATTGGGGTAAACTTGTGTTGATTTTTCTTGATTGGGTTTAGTGTATATAAATACATTGATGTTATTGAGATCGGGGAAGCTTATTGAACAAATTAGCTTTCGGAAACAGGATAAAATGGCGGATACTAAGCCTATGACGCTACTACATCACGTGACGAACATTAGTGCTGGAGTCAGCCCATTCAAAGGGATTGTAGATGGCGTACTGTCACAGCCTGTAAATATCTTCATAGAAGGAGTTAATAACTATTTAGCGGGAAACAATATAGTAGACGATGTAGAGGCATTTAGAGAGGCGAAAGCTTTGCTAGATTTCAATAAAGGAGACCTCAGTTACAGGTCAAGGAGTTTCCAATTTACAAAATGTCGTACCTGGACAGACTTGCAAGCATTTTTGAAAACAGCATATGGCTCAAAGGAACATAGAGATATGGTAAGAGACCTTCAGGGTAAAACATCTAAATGGGTTACAGGGGATAATCCCCCTCTAAATAATGCTCATAAACTGATCTATTTTTCCCTGCTCTTACACGAGGTATCCGATGCAATAGTGAATAGCTTTGATGAAGAATTACTTTATACCCAAATAGATAAACACAGGTCTAAATGTCCCACTGTAGATAGCACAATTTTTAACGGGACAGGCCCAAGGGATAGAGTACAGAGAGACAAACTTTCTCCTCATCGAATGTGCGCAAAAGTTGAGTATAACAAAAGATCGATCGATCAAAAGCAACAGCAGTTGCGCTGTTTCAACTGCAATAAACCAGGACATCCAAAGAAATTGTGTAGGGTTAAATATTGTGGAATGTGTAAAAGTACTGATCATTATTGGCAGTCTTGTCCGTCTCAGATACGGAGAGATGCGAGGCCTACGCCTCAAGGTTCTGGTAATTATAATGTGAGAACTTCCCAAGCAGGTCAAACCAGAGGGCAAAGGGATCGGCGAAATTTTTGGAAGCCCGGTCAACAAAAAGGGTACAGGTGATTGGTAAATGCCATTGTGGTCTCGTGGGGGACGCCCCAGAGCCCAAGCCTATAGTCTATGGAACAGTAGGGGATGTGGATATCCCGGTGTTTAGAGACTCAGGGGCCTCAATAAATCTAATGGACTACAATTTGTATCAATCCATGTTTTCCAATTACCCTTTGCAGCCCTCAACGGAGATGGTGTGTGATGTGCAAGCCCATAGATTAAATACCCTGGGTTGTGTTCAAATACAGTTTACTCTCGGTGACAAAGTGTTAATAGAACAATTTTTGGTAATAAAAGGAATTGTGTTGGGCAATACACTTGCTGGGTCATCCTGCTTGTAGAAGACACAAGATTTCGATCCATGCGGGTGCTAATGGGATAACAGTCGGAATGCTGGGTTATTTCATACCATATGAGGACATGAATAGAATGGGGGACATGGAGGTTATTGAAAGAGGGGAGGTACTCGGTGGTATTAATGGAGGTGATACGAGTGTTTTGGAGAAAGGTAATATTAAAACACATGTTGGTGATATGGGAAATGATTACGGGGGTTCTATCAGAGTTCACAGTGGTAACAATGATAACAATGGCGGTGATGATACTAATATGGCTGTCATTTCTGATACTAACAATGCTGGGGATGATACTGAGGGTGGTAATTTGTATGGGGTGGTGGAAAGGGGAGGTACTAACCACAAATATAGAGATGTTTTATCTGAAGATGTTATGTTACTACCAGGTTCGAAGACTATGGTAAAAGTTAAATTGAAGGAAATGAGAAAACCCACAGATGGGTGTGTTAATGAAAATAGCAAAAAGCTCAGAGGGGTTGTTAGCATGGCATCGGTGAACAGTGTATTCAACGATAGGTTTACGTGGTTGGAGTTGTTAAACTGTAATGATACAGTTAGCAGATACCAGAAAAACACATATATATTGGATTTCCAAGATTGGAATTGTGATAGTGGTTCAGTGGCTATCGTAGATGGGAAACCTGAGTTTTCGGAGGCAGAAATGCAATTAAGGAAACGAACATTCAGAGAACATTTAGCTAATGCGGATTATAGCGAACACGTTGAAGTGATAAGCGGACTCTTGGCAGAATTTGGGGATAAGGTAGCCTTACAAGGTGATAAATTAGGGTTGACTAATGTGTTAGAGCATAAGGTAAATTTGGAGAGTAACACAAAACCTATTTATATTCCTGCATATCGCATACCTTTCAAAATCAGAGAACAGGTAGGGAAAGAGGTTAATAGATGGGAAGAAGAAGGAATCATTAGACCCAGCGTGTCTCCTTACAACTTTCCCTTGTTAGCGGTGCCTAAGAAAAACGGTTCGGTCCGTGTATGCGTCGATTTTAGACGTTTAAATGAGAAAACGATCCCTGACCGCTACCCAGTTGCGTGCATACCAGATCTTTTTGTAGAAATTGGGGGACATAATATTTATAGCTCAATTGATTTGGCGCAGGGTTTCTTACAGGTCCCTCTTAGTGAGAGTAGCAAGGAATATACCGACTTTTCAGTGCCCAAGGGACACTATGAATTTACGCGAATGCCTTTCGGTTTATCGGGCAGTCCGATGACTTTTACCAGGTTGGTGAACACAGTTTTGCACGGGTTATTGGGCAAAAATGTTTTTGTGTATATGGATGACATCCTGATCGCAACGGACACGATCACGCAACACCTGGAAGTGCTTACAGAAATACTTAGGAGGCTTAGATTAGCGGGGTTGAAAATCAAGCTAGCCAAGTGCTCGTTCTTGAAAAAGCAGATCACATATCTAGGTCACGTCATATCTAAGGAAGGGGCTAGAGTAAATGACGATAAAGTCAAAGCAATAGCGAATTTCCGCACCCCCAGATCAAAGAAAGAGATTAAGTCATTCCTGGGTATTGCGGAATTCTTTAGGAGATTTGTAAAAGGGTTCTCTAACATAGCAACTCCCCTAACGGATGTGTTGCGGGAAGACGTTCAATTTCAATGGAAGGAACCCCAGGCGGAGAGTTTTCAGAAGCTCAAAGACGCAATAATGAATCCCCCGGTTTTGAAGTTTCCAGATTTTAAGGAACCTTTTACATTAGTGACTGATGCAAGCCAGGAAGGTATAGGTGCTTGCCTTATGCAAAAGTTCGATGGGAAATTTCATCCTATAGCTTTTTATAGCAGGAAGTTCAGGACAAAGGGCAGCAACGGGAAGTCCATGGCCACCATAGATAAAGAAGCCTTTGCAATTGTGTCGAGCTTAGTTCATTTTAAAATGTTACTGATGGGGAATAAAGTAGAAGTTCTTACAGACCACAAACCATTACTCGATCTTTTTAATAAACCCGATTTGTCGCCCAAAAGAGCTCGATGGTTTTCAACTATCAGAGATTTTGATGCAAAGCTCAAATATATAGAGGGCAAATTTAATGTTGTTGCTGATGCTCTCAGCTGGAGTTTTCATGGCACGGAAGGTTTCCAAGTCGCGCAGGTCACTAGCAAAACCATACAATGGGATATACCTCTCATAGAGCTAAGGCAAGATGAAGACGAGATTTTAGCAGATGCAAAAGCGTTTCTGAGAGGGGAATTAGTCAGGAAACGTTATATCTTGCCTTTTTCGGGTTTGGAGTTAGAAGGGAATCTATTGGTTAGGAAAATTAAATATAAGCTGAGAACCAGTAAAAGTAAAGGAGATACGACACAGATCGTAATTCCGAAAGTCCTAATTCCAGTGGTTTTAGATATAGTTCATTGCAGGTTCGGTAGTCCTCACTTGGGAATAGAAAAAACGTGTGATGAGGTTCGTGCTAAATACATTTGGAAAAATATGGGGAAAGATGTGGAAAATTTTGTAAGGAATTGTGCGGTGTGTAACGCATGTAAGCCTGCTGGAACAACGTCATGCAAATTAGGATCGTATCCTATACCGAGTAGACCTTTTCAGAGAATACATATGGATATCTTAGGGAATTTTTGTGAGTCTAGATATGCGAACAAGTACTTGTTAGTGATAATAGATGAACTTACAAGGATAGTAGAAATTTTCCCACTTAAGCATAAAACGGCCGAAGAAGTAGCCATTGCGTTTTTCAATTGTATCATTTGCAGATATGGTTCACCCAAAGTTATATTAACCGACAATGGGAGCGAATTTGTGAACAAAACCTTGGAATGTTTAGCTGAAGTCATGGGGATACAGAAAGTAACAATTGTTCCATACAGACCCAAAGCTAATGGGTTGTGCGAACGAGCAAATAGGAACGTGCTCGAAGTGCTCAGGAAAACGGTAGGTGGTAATGATAGAAATTGGGACAGATATGTTAATGTTGTTAGACATAGTATTAACACTATGGTTAGTGATTCAATTAAAATGTCCCCATTTGAAGCTTTGTTTGGTTATCCAGCGCGAGGCACATTTGATTTGTTAACTACGCCTCACCATGGGGAGGATACGATTGAAGCGCTGATATCTACAGCGAGAGAGAGACACGCATGTCTCAGCCGTAATCTCGAATCCACAACCAGAGATATCGTTCAGAAGAGTATTAGTAAATCATCTGATCCCAAGATCAATGTCGGTGATAAGGTATTTTTAAAACTTAACGTGAGAAATGAGTTAAATTATAAACTAGGCCCGAAGTTTGAAGGTCCTTTTAAGTCATTGAAGAGAAAATTGGAAATAGGTTTGTGGTTTTAAATGAACAATCAGGTCAGTCGAGGCTAACACATATCTCGAAATTGAAAAGAATTGGTTGTGGCGATTAATATATGGTCGCGCAATTGTATTTTTTTCCTTTTTTTTTCAGTCTGTTTTTGTGATTTGGTGACAGAATGGCTTCACATTTTTTTTTCTCCTTCATTTCCTTCTACTGTTTTTTTCTTATTATATGTAATTCTGCGGCGTTTTGGCGTAAGATTTCGGGGTTAATATTTTTCGGCAAATTTTTGCTTTAGCTGAGAAACGGGATGGTCTTTTTGGCGTGGGGTCATTAATTAAATAGAGGAATTATTTATATCACCGGAGTGGTGTTATCATTAAGATGATGATTTATTTATAATGAGATGGTTCTGCGGAGTGTGCTTACGAAGTTCAGTGCAAAACATTTTTTTTTTTGCAAGTCACGAGTTTCTAGCGTCGCGAGTCTGAATATGCTGCAATGCGAAGCACCTGACGTGTTCACAGGTGGGTTTTTTTCTTGCTAAGGTTGCTGTAAGCAGTCCGTTTGCGGATCTTTCCTTTGGAATTGATTACTCGGGGTTTTGCACTGTTTTCGTAGATGCTGATTATGGTATTTCACAAGAATGTGTCATGTAAGGGGATTTTTTTTCTGGTATTTTCTGGTCTATAGGATTGCTGCGGAAGCAGATTCCGTAACGGTACACATTCTGTTTTGGGAAAGATATTGAATTATATATATGTTTCTTTTCTCTTATGTGCGCTGTGTAATGGGGAGGGGAAAGTTCACTTATTATTGATGTATTATCTTATTCTTTTTTTTTCTCCTTTTCCTTTTTTTTTCTTTTCTTACGAGAGAGGTTGTAATGAGTGTTAAGCTCTAAATAGCATTTTTCTTTTAGATAGAAGATATAATTTGTCAGGGTTTGTGAGTTGGATAGAAGGGGTGTTCGGCATTATATTTTATGAATGCTAGTTATATAAACCATAAAGGGGTTTTTGCTGTTAGACTTTATGGGTTCTCTTTTGATAGCGTGTTTGTCAGATATGGGATTATTTGTGAAAATTCAGTAGGTAAAGATTACATTTGGTTTAGCGAGGAATTTTTTAATATTTGATTAGTAGATTGAATATATTAATTAATGACGAATTTGTGGGGTAAAGCAAGACTTTAGTTATTTTATGACCATGTAGACCTTTTAAGTACGGACACACAATGACTTTGGAGAATTCCCAACTCTACGTGAGAATGGCAAGGGAGACGACTTCGCTCTATAGTACCAGAGGTTGAGTCAAGTCTACACACGAATGGCATTTTTGTGGACTGCCTTTGCAAAGGATGAGATGTCTACGATATATCGTTTCAGGATAATTTCTGGGATAAATCAGCGGTCTACAGTCTTCGATGAGGCAGGTGCGAGTAGCACTTGCATAGAATAACGGGGTGGTGACCACGTTTTCTTCAGTAGAAAACGTCGAATCTACAGTTTCGAGATGAGAGGGTGTTGGATACACTCACAAGGGTCGCAGATGCTGAATAATGGCGCGTGCTGAGTTGTTTCGAGTTGGTTTACGTACTCGACCTGCGTCTACAATAATTTGCTCATCCTACGGGGAACCCAGCTGTTTGACGGTTCCTGCAGAATTCTCGCTCAGATTACTTCATGGTACTTAGTCAGAGTGTCTACAACTCGTCGATCAAGGTGTTTTGTCAACACTTACATGGAAGCCATAAGGCAGTTCGAATCCTGCCTACAGTGGAGACCGTTACAGTCCCGCCGCTCGAAGATAGTGGCGAGATTGAGCCTTTCTTTTTCGACGGCCGTTATACTATACCAATAGTAATGATCATGTTAGGCGCTATACTGATCACCATTTGTGTGCTTGGAGTTCTTAAACTTTTATGCATTCGACAAAGCACAAGGGCTCCGGCAACGGAGGTGGCTCTAAGTCATGTGGTAAATTGATACATTGTGCATTAGTTTCCGATATGGTGTGCGACGGGAGTGCAGTATTTTCTTTTTTGAGCCAGCCTCTGGTTTTATATATATTGTAAGACGCTTGTGTGTCTAGTGGCTAGGTGGGAGCTAGCAATTTTGGGTGGCCGAGCTTCAATAGCAGATGAAAAGAGGGGGAATGACTAATAATATGTTTAAAGTGCCGATGTAATGTTAGATCAGAGAAACACATCCATCCTGCTAAAAACTTAAAAAAATGACAGAAACTGTCCGTTCAAAAAGGAGATCAAGAAATGCATTGATCTTCACAAAGAGCTAAACATTCCCAAAACATATGCTGGCAACCTTCTAGAGACACTAAGAAGAGTAGGCACGCAAAGTCATGCTGCATCCAACAGAGAAGACAACCCTTTCAATGAACAAACAGAACCAGCTCCCCAGGAACCAGAACCCTTTAACACAAACTACACAATTCTTCCAGCAAGCAAAGAAGCATGTACAACCAACAGCTGAAGCAGGCAGCACAAGAAGCAATACGAATGACAACTGCCACAAATATATACTTTACAGATGGATCAGTAGACCTCAACGTCCCAGCAGCAGCAACAGAAGTCTACCCGACAATACTCAAAGGGAGCTGGAGCCTCTCTGACAATGCCTCCACACTACATACAGAGCTGATAGCCATTTCCAAAGCACTGGAATACTCGTAACACAGACTGGGGAGCACTACAATACACACTGACTCAAAAGGAGCAATGCAAGCCATTATGAAAGGCAAAGCAAGAGAGAACATTAAACTCCTAACAAGTATATGGGCACTTGCAAAACTCCACCAAAACAGAAACAGACAGAAACCTCTAAACTAAATCCCGAGCTATGTAGGAATACAAAGAAATGAGGAAGCAGACTCCCTGGCAAAAAGCAGGCTACCAATAAACGTCAACATCAAAATCAAACACTCACTAACTCAACTGAAAAGCACAGCTGCAGCAGACTGCCAAGCACAAGAGGAAAGCAAAATCAGGAGAGCCATCTTTGGAGGCTCCAAGACTGCAAAATGGTATGCAGACATCACAAGACTGCAACCACACAGCCTAACAAAGAACATGGCACGAGCACTAGCGGTGATAATAATTCGATTAAGACTCAGATACCAGTGCACATGGCAAAGAATAAAAGGTGACCCCAAACCATGTCAATACTGCGAAAGGATCACAGAGGAACTGCTGGAACACTACATATTACCATATTACACTGTCCGGAAACACAACAGCTAAGACAAAGTTATGAAGGAAATGAACAATCAGTCACTCAAATAACAAGGCACATCCTAACCAACACCCAATAGCTTGCAGGCTTCCTATGCTCCTACCCACCACCAAGGTAGGTGCAAGACACTGTCCTGACTAGCATCACATGATTTCATCAGTCATAACAATCTCCACTTTCCCAATTCCTCAATCAACCTACACACAAACCACGAGACAAAACACAGAACACCAAACCACCCACCCACAACGCAGACCAGACACAAAAAAACCCCAGCAGCAACCTTCATCACCCAACATCCCTCAGTCACTGCAAACAAATACCCAACAAAAGCAAATCACTGATTCTTCTAACACATTCACCACCCTTCACCTCATCCACGTCAATCCTTTAGGCACATTCATCAAACAACACATACAACTACCACAAGAAATAGGAACGGATAAAAAGGAATATACTTAAGGACCTCACGAGCTAACTTATTAGCAATCTTTTTCTTAGACTCAAACCCTTCTTTCTTCCAATCTGCTGGCCTCTCTGACTCGCCAACACTCACTACTATTGCACTTTCCCTACTACAGAAGGGCACCTTAGGGTTTAAAAAGATTGGACAGCCTTATCCATCAAATATTTCCATCTAAAATCACCCTCATCAATCTCATTCATTTATCTCCAACTAAAGACTCATATCCTTCCCATCCCACATTCTCACTAACTCGAATTACGGACTGCTCGGTGAGCAAGAGCCCATGCTGACACAAGGTCAGCTTAATCAAAAACAACAACAACCAATGAAATTCAGTCCCTCAGCAGTCATCGCTGGAAAATATCCTGTAGATCTGGACAAAACGTCGCGTTCGAGAGAGAGAGAGAGAGAGAGAGAGAGAGAGAGAGCATTGTATAAGTGATAATAAACACCGAAATGACTCAACCGAATATTATTATTATTATTATTTATTCATTTATTTATTTTTTTTTTTGCTCTATCACAGTCCTCCAATTCGACTGGGTGGTATTTATAGTGTGGGGTTCCGGGTTGGACCCTGCCTCCTTAGGAGTCCATCACGGTTCTTACTATGTGTGCCGTTTCTAGGATCACACTCTTCTGCATTAGTCCTGGAGCTACTTCAGCCTCTAGTTTTTCTAGATTCCTTTTCAAGGATCTTGGGATCGTGCCTAGTGCTCCTATGATTATGGGTACGATTTCCACTGGCATATCCCATATCCTTCTTATTTCTATTTTCAGATCTTGATACTTATCCATTTTTTCCCTCTCTTTCTCTTCAACTCTGGTGTCCCATGGTATTGCGACATCAATGAGTGATACTTTCTTCTTGACTTTGTCAATCAACGTCACGTCTGGTCTGTTTGCACGTATCACCCTATCCGTTCTGATACCATAGTCCCAGAGGATCTTTGCCTGATCGTTTTCTATCACTCCCTCAGGTTGGTGCTCGTACCACTTATTACTGCAAGGTAGCTGATGTTTCTTGCACAGGCTCCAGTGGAGGGCTTTTGCCACTGAATCATGCCTCTTTTTGTACTGGTTCTGTGCAAGTGCCGGGCATTCACTTGCATTTTTCGTATTGCACTTCCTACATATGGGAGAGATGTTATTTCCGTCTATCGTTCTTTGAACATATCTGGTTCTTAGGGCCTGATCTTGTGCCGCTGTTATCATTCCTTCAGTTTCCTTCTTTAGCTCTCCCCTCTGTAGCCATTGCCACATGTCATCGCTGGCTAGTTCTTTAGTCTGTCTCATGTATTGTCCGTGCATTGGTTTGTTGTGCCAGTCCTCTGTTCTGTTTGTCATTCTCCTGTCTCTGTATATTTCTGGTCTTCGTCTACTTTTATTAGTCCTTCCTCCCATGCACTCTTTAGCCACTCGTCTTCACTGGTTTTCAGATATTGCCCCAGTGCTCTGTTCTCGATGTTGACGCAGTCCTCTATGCTTAGTAGTCCTCTCCCTCCTTCCTTTCGTGTTATGTATAGTCTGTCCGTATTTGCTCTTGGGTGTAGTGCTTTGTGTATTGTCAAATGTTTCCTCGTTTTCTGATCTATGCCGCGGAGTTCTGCCTTCGTCCATTCCACTATTCCTGCGCTGTATCTGATTACTGGCACTGCCCATGTGTTTATAGCTTTTATCATATTTCCAGCGTTGAGTTTTGACTTGAGTATCGCCTTGAGTCTCTGCATATATTCTTTCCTGATCGTGTCCTTCATCTCTTGGTGTTTTATATCCCCACCTTCCATTATTCCCAGGTATTTGTATCCACTCTCATCTATGTGTTTGATGTTGCTCCCTTCTGGTAGCTTTATCACTTCAGTTCTTGTTACTTTGCCCTTTTGTATGTTGACTAAGGCGCATTTTTCTATTCCAAACTCCATTCTGATGTCCCCTGATACAATCCTTACAGTCTGGATTAGGGTATCTATTTCTTTGATGCTCTTACCATACAGCTTGATGTCATCCATGAACATTAGATAGTTAATTCTGTTGCCTCTTTTCTTGAGTTGGTACCCGGCATCCATCTTCTGTAGTACTTTTGTCATGGGAATCATGACTACTACGAAGAGTAGTGGGGACAGTGAGTCTCCCTGGAAGATCCCTCTCCTGATATTAACCTCTGCCAGTCTTATTCCAGAGCTTGTAAGTATTGTATTCCAGTTGCACATTGTATTTTTGAGGAAGCTGGCGGTGTTTTCCTCTGCCCCATATATTTTCAGGCATTCTATTAGCCATGTGTGTGGTATCATGTCGAAGGCTTTCTTATAGTCTATCCATGCCATGCTTAGGTTGGTTTTCCTTCTCCTACTGTTCTTCATTACCATTTTGTCTATCAGGAGCTGGTCTTTTGTGCCCATACACTTCCTTCTGCAGCCTTTCTGTTGGTAGGGGATGGTGTTTGTCTCCTCTAGGTAATTGTATAGCCTTTCACTGATGATACCTGTTAGTAATTTCCACATTATTGGTAGGCAGGTGATAGGCCTGTAGTTACTGGCTATATTTCCCTTACTCTTGTCTTTTTTACTAAGGATGTCCTTCCTGTGGTCATCCATTTGGGTGCATGGTGATTTGAGATACAATGCTGGAGTTGTTCTGCTATTCGTGGATGTAGGGCCTTGAAGTTTTTGAGCCAATATCCATAGACTGCATCGGGACCTGGGGCTTTCCAGTTTGGTATTTTCTTTAGTTGGTGTCTGACTGTGTCTGTCGTGACCTCTGTGAATCTTTGTTTTATTCTCCCTGTTTCTTCTTCCTTGACTTCCTGGAGCCATGTTGCGTGTTTGTTGTGTGATACTGGATTGCTCCATATGTTTTCCCAGAGTCTCTTACTTGGTTCGGCTTCAGGAACTTCTTGGTGGTTGTCTTCCTCTCTTAGTTGGCTGTATAGTCTTTTCTGGTTAGTTCCGAATAGTTTGTTCTGTTGGTATCCCTTATTCTTGTTCATGTACCGTTGGATCTTATGTGCTTTGGACTTAAGCCTCTGTTTTACATCTTCTATTGTTTGTTTAGTCCCCTCTCTTGTACTTTGTATTTCTCATTGAGTTCCTAATGCCACGTAAAAATATCTAATCCTTCGGGCCAGCCCTAGGAGAGCTGTTAATCAGCTCAGTGGTCTTGTAAAACTAAGATATACTTAACTTAACCAACAGTGATGAGGAATAAAGACCTCTGGACCTGAGAATTTCCAGTGGGATACATTTACTGCATACTGGTGCTGCTGAACTGGTTGTTATCGGCAGGATCATGGATCAATTGTGAATGTGAAAGATCTCTGCTGGAGCGTGAGTATCTGATAAAAATGGAAAATATTTGTGTGTGTGTGTGTGTGTACGTCTGTAAGTTGCATTCAACGAAGTAATAGAACGGTTGGGGTATGTTTTATTAAACTATATCAAGCGTCTGTTGCCCCTGGTTTTCTCAGCTCTACTCTCCACCTCTCGTGTGACCCACAATTACCATGGTTCTTTCACATAATAACCATTTTTTTTCTATTCTATTTAATTTAGTATACCAGATGGCTATGTTAAAAATTAATTCAGCAGTAAGGTGAAATATATCTGTTCCAGGGTCAGCATGTGCAGAATAGAATAGGAAAGAAAAATTAGAATATTCAAAATTTATTGAATGAAGGAAACCCTGAAAGCTTTTCAGTCAGGGGAATTTAACTAAAGGTATCAGTAGCACCTCTTAAGCTTTGTATATATGTATGTATATATATATATATATATATATATATATATATATATATATATATATATATATATATATATATATATATATATATGTGTGTGTGTGTGTGTGTGTGTGTGTGTGTGTGTGTGTGTGTGTGTATTAAACGTTTACTGCAATTCTTGACAATTCTGTATTCAAAAAAAAAAAAATATCATTTCTACTGCTTTATGAATAAAATGTGGACCTGGAAGGTACGATATTCATATGATTATGTTATCAATTATACTCAAAGCCATTTACAATTAGCACATATATCATGTTATCTTATTAGCTAGTAAAAACAGACGCAAATGACGTAGGTATAGTGTAGAGAAATATAATGTTTTTTAATCTGGGAATAATTAACACCTCCTTGACTTTTAAAGATACACTGAAAAATATAATTATCTTTTATTTCCTTTAGACATTTTCCACTATTTTGGAGAATTTTGGAAGCCAATTACATAATTCCGGATGTTATGAGATTTTTTTTTATAATAACCGACAATATAATTTAAAATGATTAGGCTAAGTCCATTTTTACAAAATATAATATATATATATTATATATTTTATATACTATATAATATAATATAGATATCTATATATATATATATTTGTATACTAGTATTTTAATATATTATTATTATATATAATATATTAATTATATATATTTATTATATAATAATTATTAATTTATAGTATATTATATTTAATTAATATATATATATATGTGTGTGTGTGTGTGTGTGTGTGTTTGTGATATATATATATATATATATATATATATATATATATATATATATATATATATATTATATATATATATATATATATATGATATATATATATATATATATATATAATATATAATATATATATATATATACACCGTTTTACCGTCAATTTCCGTTTCGGCGCTGAATAGCCTATGGGTCCCAGCGCCTGGTCTTGGCCCTAATCTTTACTGTGTATTCTGTTGTGTGTATACTTTGACAGTACTTTCAACCCTTGTGGTTAGTTTTCGTAACGGTGGATTACTTGTGTTGTTAAGCATACTTGAAATTTACTTAAGCAACAAATATGGGTATTATATTACCTGATATTCAGTGTAGATGACGAATGAATGGGAGTTGATGATTGCAGTAAAAAGCGCCTCTTCAGAGATGTAAGAGTAGTCTAGATGATATTCAATCTTTAAAAAATCCGATACTCAGAAATATTTATATATTTGTTTGAGAACCGGACGATTGAGACATTTTGAGACAGATAGGATTTCCCTTGAGGGAAATATATACATATATATACGTATATATATATAATATATTATATATATATATATATATATATATATATATATATATATATATATATATATTATATTATACTTATATATATATATGTGTGTGTGTGTGTGTGTGTGTGTGTGTATGTGTGTAGATCACATTTGTGGTCAAGGGGACTCATGAACGGCAGGATTTGGCTTTCCCTTCCGGTCATTCGTTCAGGTTTTGACCAAATCATGTTCTCAAGGAGTATCTCTCTCTCTCTCTCTCTCTCTCTCTCTCTCTCTCTCTCTCCTTTTTTTTTTTGTGTCTGCCTATCTGTCTTGCCATAGCTATGATAGAATGGGTACTCAGCCCTTTATTTACTTCCTAACCACATAAATGAAGCGAAACCTAGTTAGCCTTCTTTACACAGGGAGTTCTTTATTGAAAACGCAATAAGAGAAACGTTGTGTATGTTTTTGTGATGCATGTTAAGAAAAAAAGGACGCATTGAAATGGCGTCTAATATGACGCGAGAAGCTTAACAAAGTCAATACCGCACCTCAGTATCTCAAAGGGCGTCATTATGAGCTCCCTGCTCGGCCCCCTTTAGTTTCAGAATTGAATTATAAAAGCGACGGAGAAAGTGGCCTTTTTAGGGTTGCTAGTGAGGAAGAGGACTCTTTCATTGTCCGACCTTTTTGATGCCTCTCTTGTGACGTGAGAACGGCTCTGACAAACAGAGGAATAATGAATAGAAGGAAATCTTTTGCATTCGTATTTGGTATGGAGTAGGCGTTCTGTCTCTTCCTTGAGTTCAGAATGTTTTTTGATAATGACCTGTTGTTGATGCTTGTATTAAGTGTAGTATGAGGTTGTAAAACGGTGATGGCATAACGTTCTCTTTTAAACGTATTGTTTATTGCAATTGACCTTTTTGCATATGAATCCCATTTCTGCTGCTTCGTTTTTCATTAGGATTTGGGTTAGATATTCACATTTGAAAATACATATGTTTTTTACCCTTTTCATCTTTAACGCTCGATAATTTATGACCAAAGACCTCAATCATACATTATCTCATTTCAAGGACAGACTTCTCAAATTTTGGCTTTTCTTATTGTATTACTGAATAACAAACTTGTATTTCATATTCACCGCAATCATACCAGTTACAATTCAACCCTTAACGGGCTTTTGAGAAGAAATTCATCTAAGATTAACAAGGCTATAATCATTCATTTGTATTTCAAGCCAAATTATCGCTTATTCGGTTAAATGCACAAATGTTATTCGTCTCTGTAGATGCTTATCAACGAAATTAATACACCTAAATTATTCCACGGTTGGTCAGATGTTTTCATGAAAATTTCATTTTTTCCCCGAAAAGGTTCTTTCGATAATATACGTCTGAATAACTCTGGTAACTCTGAAGACCGCTTTGGACTGATTCAAGATGGCTAATATACATTATTTTCCTGGCCTTATACCAGAGGGAAAAAAATGGTTGGTATATTTACATTCACTTTTGATTTGTTTTTCCATTCTTAAGTTGGCAGCACATTTTCCTCTGACTTCAGGCAGAAGATTATAATGATGTTCTGTATTCAGGATCGCTCAGGGGAATAAGGCAAATATCGCAAAAAGGAAGACCAGAGAGACAGAGAGATAGAGAGAGAGAGAGAGGGGGGGGGGGGGGGGGGGGAGGGCACTGTAACTTTGGGACATATCTGCTTTTTTCCATAAGCATTATCTTTCGGAAATGTCAGAATTAAATCATTCCTGGACACACACACACACACACACACACACACACAGACACACACACACACACACACATATATATATATATATATATATATATATATATATATATATATATATATATATCTATATATATATATATATAATATATGGGGATACAATCCACAATGAAGTAAAATCCTCTTGTAGTTTAAATATATATTTCCTGTACAGGATTAAAGCTTTCGACCGTCAACTGTGGACTTGTTCACTAAAATGTGATATGTCACCTCAAGGAACTAACAAGTAAGAGCACAAACATTTGAAAAAACAACGGTTAGGTAACAAGCTAGTTTATATTATGATGTCAGGCGGTTGAGCCCTCGTTCTTTCCAGAATTCGTCTTGATCTTCGTGGGGGAATGTTTCTATTGTCAACTGCTTGTTCTCTGCTGGTTGGGTGGTTTGTTGGAGAAATGACCTGCACAATTAACAATCCACTCAAAGTTTATATCTGTTCTCCTTTTGTAGATTTCTTGCCGTAGGTTATTTTTCCTGTGTCTAATTTCCAAAAGAATTTCTTCGCGTTTGAACTTTGCTTGCTTCACTTGGTCTTCCAAAAAGTCTCTCTTGTATCTGGGACTTTCTTATGTAAGTCAGTTAAACCATTTAGTAACACTCTCTTTAAACATATCTCTTCACGGTTGTAGTTTTTGTCAGATATGAATTTATCAAAAGCCACTATGAAGTCTAGGTTGTTTTTGCGGTCTGGCATAAGGGCAAAGGATAAGCCTAAATTTAAAACTAAATGTTGATTTACAGTAAGGGGGGTGTTGGATAAGTTTAAAACTTTGTCTTGTTGCTCAAGATTATTCCATGCACTATATTTCAGAGACTGCTGTCTCCCTCTTCAGGTAGATGAATGAGAAAAGTTTACAGAAAAGGTGGTATTTATACCAAGAGGTCCATCCACAAACAAGCCATTTTAAGTCACCACCGCTGATAATCTTCCTTTAATCTTCTTAAGGGTTGGTTGAATGAAGACGTTGTCGATCGTGTCCGAAATCCATGCTCCTTTTGAGATGTTCATTACCTGCCTCGTATACCCCAAAGGACTCTGGGGTATACGAAATCCCATGCCAGGACTGTGACCAATCTTACATCGGATTTACAGGTAAATCCCTTCCCCAGAGATTAATACAACACAAACGGTTAGTTAGGTATGGACAACAGAACTCGGCTATTTTCAACCATATAAATGAACATAACCATAGAATAAACTGGAATTTGTCACGTGTAATTTATAGCAGCAACTGCCGGTACAAGAGTCAAATGATGGAATCGGCCTTAATAAAAGAGAGGCAGGTAATGAACATCTCAAAAGGAGCATGGATTTCGGCACGATCGACAACGTCTTCATTCAACCAACCCTTAAGAAGATTAAAGGAAGATTATCAGCGGTGGTGACTTAAAATGGCTTGTTTGTGGATGGACCTCTTGGTATAAATACCACCTTTTCTGTAAACTTTTCTCATTCATCTACCTGAAGAGGGAGACAGCAGTCTCTGAATATGTACTTTTTTCTCTATATTTTGGTGTTTTTATGGGCTCCTTTTATTAGATGGAATTCTGTTGTTACAGAACATTTTTACCAGTCATTTTCAGCCCATTATGGAATTCAACTGCCTTTCCAGGATTCTTCACTCACTTCCAGAAGTCAAGCCAATTTTTCGCAAGTTTGAGAAAGAACTGATCAGACTACACCGGCTGAAAAACCAAAAACACTTTTTAGAAGAATGCCTCAAAGAACAAGTACTACCAAAAATGTACGGATTCGGGAGATGGACTCTGCAATCGGACCCCTTTCCCTCTCTCACACAAGATTTTCCTGGAGGAAAGAATCACCGATACGAAAACGACATCTTCGTACTACGCAGAGATATATGGAACCCAGTCTAATCTTCGCCTCCTCACTACGGACCACATATACAGGTATCTGATTTCATTCTGTTCCGACTTGCTGCCTATAATAGCGTGACTCATTCAACAGACTTCTACGCAAGTTAAATAACCTAATAGACAATAGTGCATGGAATAATCTTGAGCAACAAGACAAAGTTTTAAACTTATCCAACACCCCCCTTACTGTAAATCAACATTTAGTTTTAAATTTAGGCTTATCCTTTGCCCTTATGCCAGACCGCAAAAACAACCTAGACTTCATAGTGGCTTTTGATAAATTCATATCTGACAAAAACTACAACCGTGAAGAGATATGTTTAAAAGGAGTGTTACTAAATGGTTTAACTGACTTACATAAGAAATATCCTGTTCCCCGCAGATTCATGATAACCATCCACTCGCTAAAAAAGTTAGATGTTATAATAAGTAGATCCGACAAAGACGGCAAAATCGTAATAATGGACAAAGACTTCTACCTTGACAAAATCAACCAGCTCCTTAGTGACACAAACACATACGAAAAACTGACGAAAAATCCCCTCCAAACGTTCCCACAGAATTTTTACGGAAGTAAGATTAATTGGCAAAGACAAAAAGAGTATTGAACTATTAGAGAAATTTAAAAGTAATTAATCCTAAATTACCCTACTTTTATGGCCTTCCCAAAACTCACAAAGACAATCTTCCATTCAGACCCATCGTTTCATGTGCCGGTGCTTTCAATTAAAAAATTTCTAAATGGTTAGCTGGTCTCCTTTCCCCTTTTTTAGGCACTTTTTCTCCCAGTCACATTAAACATTCGGAAGATTTTTGTCACAAATTCAGAGAAGCACATATACCACTTCATAAACATAAAACTTTAAGCCTTGACGTAGATTCCCTGTTCACTAAAGTACCAGTACAGGACGTTCTTCAGTTTTTTAAGGGTAAAATTATCCCCCTATTCAGATCATTTCCCATTGGCGCTTGACAAAATAATAAAGCTAGTTGAATTATGTGCATCTAATAACGTATTTTCATTCGGGGAATCATTCTATAAGCAAAAATTCGGGTGTAGTATGGGTAGTCCTTTAAGTCCTGTTCTAGCCAATCTGTACATGGAATACTTTTGAAACTACAGTAATAAATGCAATAAAACCCAAAAACATGCTGTGGATGAGATACGTGGATGATATCCTAACATTTTGGATAATAGGTGGGGCAATTTCAATGAATTCCTCTCGAAATTAAACACTTAGCGCCCAGCATCAAATTTAAAGTTGAATGGGAAACAGACAACAAAATTCCTTTTCTTGATGTTTTAATAATCAGAGATACGACAGAATAAAACAAATTTACCATATACAAAAAGAAAACCAACGTTTCTCAACCTTTCATACATTTCACTACTTTAGCTAGCATGACATTACTATCCAAGATAGGTGTTAGCTAGTAACTTGTTCTTAAGAGCCTTACGTTAATTTTGTTTGTTAGCAGAATTCCTGGGAAAAACCTCCCGAATTTGAACTAATTCGCAAGCAACTTTCGTCTTTAAAATATCCTGACCATATAATTGAGAAAGCAATTCACAAAGCAAACGTAATTTCTACCGACCCCTAAAGACAAGACCAGAGATACACCCAACAATAAAATAATAATTCCCCACCTGACACGATTAAGAGAATAACCAACCCCCTCGGAAAATCGAACCCTTTTGTATTTACTTACCCAAACACCTTAGCCAATCCCTGATTAACGTCCAACAAAAGACATCTCCAAAGGACTCTGGGGTATACGAAATCCCCATGCCAGGACTGTGACCAATCTTACATCGGGGATTTAAACAGGTAAATCCCTTCCCAAGAGATTAATACAACACAAACGGTCAGTTAGGTATGGACAACAGAACTCGGCTATTTTCAACCATATAAATGAACATAACCATAGAATAAACTGGAATTTGTCACGTGTAATTTATAGCAGCAACTGCCGGTACAAGAGTCAAATGATGGAATCGGCCTTAATAAAAGAGAGGCAGGTAATGAACATCTCAAAAGGAGCATGGATTTCGGACACGATCGACAACATCTTCATTCAACCAACCCTTAAGAAGATTAAAGGAAGATTATCAGCGGGGGTGACTTAAAATGGCTTGTTTGTGGATGGACCTCTTGGTATAAATACCACCTTTCTGTAAACTTTTCTCATTCATCTACCTGAAGAGGGAGACAGCAGTCTCTGAATATAGTACTTTTTTTCTCTATATTTTGGTTTTTTATGGGCTCCTTTTATAGACTATATATATAATTATATATATATATATATTAATATATATATATTAACTATTATATATATAGATATATATATATCTATATATATATATATATATCTTATATATATATATATATATATATATATATATATATTATAATATATATATATATATTTATATATTAATAATATATATTAATAATATAAACTCTAACAGCCTCGGATTCTCACTTTAAAGATATGGGTCAGAATTATATTTCTGTGAAATATGTCTTTTCGTGTCCATTTCAATATATATATATATATATATATATATATATATATATATATATATATATATATATATATATATATATGTGTGTGTGTGTGTGTGTGTGTGTGTGTGTGTGTGTGTGTTTGTGTGTGTGTCCGTCTCTGTGTAAACAAATCACTTAACAAAGGGAAAGAAACTTCGAAGAGATTGAAAAGCAAAGTTGCTGAAAAATCAGCTGTATCAGGAACGCCACATTCACCCTGGAGAGAACCCAAAAAGGGGTTTTTTTTTTTTTTTTTTTTTTTTTTTTTTTCTTATGGATATCTTCAATCTTTGCATAGAATAAATTCAAATGGTTAATTGAAGTGTCCAATCAGAGATCATCTTGACGCTTTGAAGAAGCTACTTGAAGACGGTCTATTTTCAGGGTAGAGCTTAACGGGGTAAGGGTTGCAACCCAGTTGCGGTCTTAGCGTGATTCCGAAAAAGGAAAATAAGAAAGTGATAGGAATTAGAATAACGCTTTGCCCTGGCTGAAGAGATACTGGGAATGAAAGGCTGCGTCTTGATAAGCGGTAATTTAGTAGATCGTTAAATCTTTTAATTAATAGCTGAATGCAATGAACTGTTAATACCAGTTCTTCCCTCTTTTGACAAACTGGCGTAATCCATTTTTTTTTATCTTCTTTCTGTAATTCCCTCTACCTCCTCTTACTTCTTCCTAATGAGCACCAAATTCTTTGGAAGCTTCAATGGCCCCGTGGGCTTCTTTCATATGAATAGGCTTCGTCCTCTGAATAATGATAATAAATAAGTTTTTTTTAGTTTTTCAACAAAAGTGACTCAGTTTTTTATACCCTACAACATGTCAGAACTTCAGCTGTCTGCGTTGTCTCATTTTCAAACCAAATGTCCTCGGCAGATGAGTTAATTAGAAGCTCTGAATAATGTCAAAATCTTTGAAGCCCATTTTCTCCGAATGGGAAAAAATGGCTTATGTCAGTCAGTCCGTCGAACTCGAGACGAAGTGTCACGAGAGGAGCCACGAAAGAGGAATAATATCTGTGCAGATTTACGTCCGGTTTTTTTATCAGTGCTTAAATTAGAAATTGTGGCGGGCATCAAAAGATTAAGGAACACTTTATGGGAGTTTAAGCAGCGTCCGAACGTTTGCGGGAAAAATAACAGCATGGTGTTTGCGTAAGGGTTAAACAAGAGGGAAATTCCGTTTGAGATGGGGTCTTTATCACCGACCCCGAAAGGATTTAGATGCATGAAACATGGGAGAAGACGATGTAAAACACAAATAAACAAACTAATGAAATGATAAGTGGTAAAACTGGAGGAAGCTATGATATGACCACGACATTAAAGCTATTTATGGGATTACACAAGAATCATAGGATTATGCTCTCTCCTCTCTCTCTCTCTCTCTCTCTCTCTCTCTCTCTCTCTCTCTTCTCTCTCTCTGGGCCCCAATGATGACAATGAGGCACGATCTGTTTTATCATGTAGCATGTGCCAACATATCAGATCGATGTCGATAATGACTCATTTTAAAGTGTATATTGATTTTTTTTTTTTTTTTTTTTTTTTTTGGCGCAGTCGGTCATCAATCATCTGTAATGACGTGTGAGGGGAGAATATCTGTTGGAGAAATGTCTCCTGTTTTACGTGCTAACACAGAAATATTCCTGTGCGTTCCTCGTAGAGCTTCCCTTATTCTGTAATGGACCTCTTCCACACTTGTCGGTACCTGGAAACCAGAACTTCATTGATCCTTTCTCTCTCTCTCTCTCTCTCTCTCTCTCTCTCTCTCTCTCTCTCTCTCTCTCACACACACACACATACAAACATATACGAAAATACTTACTAGGTACATTTGCAAACATCTAGACGAGGACACTTTTTATGACAATAAATTATAGTCTATGTAAACGAGCCACATCTTATAGTATCATGTTTGATACTATTCAGTTTTCTAGGAGTTTTATCTTTCTTGCAACTAAAATGTGTAATAGTTTGCCTAGTGCAGTTGTGGAATCTTCTGATCTCTAAATTCATTCTTGTTTTCGGACGACGTCTCCTGAATTCTTCTGTATCGGTTTTATCTTGTATTGTCTCGCATTTATCTATTTATCACCATTTCCTGTAATTTGCCCTCTCTGCAGGTTGGTTTCTCGTTGGATTCCTCTTGGTTTTATTAAAGTATGTTAAATCTGTTCAAAAGGGTTTCAGCTGAAGAAGCATTTTCTTGGATCATAACAAATCAAGACTGCCTTTTGTTTATAGACCAAACTTTGCTGGAAAGGTCAGTTAGGTCAGCAAACCATGCTCTGAAATAAAACAAAGTGACGCAATGATAAATCTTGCACAGATGGTATAGGAAAAAGAGGAAAGGTTATAGGATAATATGCAGTGTACACGTTGGAAGACGGGAACAGTTATATATGTGCAGCTGAATGGCCTTTATAAAATATTTGAATCTCTCAAGGTAATTCACATGTATCCTTACAAAGGTATGCGGAACTATGTGGTTTAGATTTTTTATATCTTAAATAATTAAATTAACCTTGTTGTCTCGAAAATGGTATCCTTTTGTATTATTATTTCTTGAATAATTTTCAGTTAATTCACTAAGAAAAAAATTTAATTCAGCCATATGTATTTAATTTCGCAAACGCCAGAGGAATTTGTTCGTACGTGAGTCGTGGAGAAAGTTAGTCCACTCAAATGGTCCCAACTTCTTTGTAAACTCAGTTACCTCAGGAAACTTTGTTTTCACAGTCCTGAATACAAACTGCTGGCGTGGATTTAACTTTTTGCTTACTGGTCAGGCTTCTTCTTTAGGGACAATAGATTAGTGAAATACAAGAGGTAGAAGCCATGATGAGTGACTTCTTTTTTCATGAAAGGGTGAAAATCATTAGAATCATTCTAATATGCTGTGTCATGCTGGATTATCCCGTGAATGGATTGCCACTTACAAAATGCAGGTTCGTCTTCAGTTTTCTGTTATTGTCTATAATGTTTTTCCTTCTCTCTCGTGTTCGACTTCCGTCATCCTGCTCTCTCAGGTCCATAACCATAGAACAAAGAAACCTTTCTATTTCTAGATAAAAAGAAAACGATGGTCGGTATCCTTTACGAGTTATCGCCTACTTACTTCCTTAATTTTGAAATTTGTAAATCTAAACGAGACATCCATTCCTCTTATATTAAGAATTTATGAAAAAGTCGCGTATTATGGCTTCGATGTGCGTAGCCCTGAAATAATAACAAATAAAAAAAAAAGCTTCCTTCTTGGTAATTTGATTGCTTATAGAAACTACCTGAATAATTTTTTAAAGTCGTTTTCGAGAGATTTTTGTGAGTAATATTTGATTATCTTCCCTTCGTCTCTTCTTCACAAAATATACTTGTTAATCGTACGACACAGGGCAAGCGTGATGGAAAATCGAATAGATGTCTGTAGTCTCTACTAGCAACAATTATTAGCTTTAATTTGGACATGACAGTCGTCACTTGGAGCTCGATATTATTTTTGACTCCTGATTCGCAACAAATATTATAATGGCTTACTAAAACATACTCATGGATTCTGATTAGCAAGTGAGAGTACCTTTTGAGTTTTTGTATAAAGTTTGAGACCTTTAAAATGTAATATATATTTTGTCCTTCGAAGGAGCGACTAAGACTGACTTATTTTTATGAAATGAAGCGTGTGAGATTCCCATTACAGTAAATCAGGTTCTACAGACATGCATTTTTTAAGCTTCTTTGAGCACCACGACCCCAATTAAAATTAAAACGAAGCGACGAAATATTCTTGATCAAAGGGTAATTTGGAGGCTAAGACGTAGTACAGTGGAACCGCTTTTTATGACTATTACAGGGCCCTCTTCCTGTAATTACAGCGAGTAAAAGTGATACATTTCCCCGCAAACTCAGGAAAATCATTTGTATAATACGAAGCAGGAAGAGGTTACGAGATTTTCATATCCATATCTCAGGCCTTTAATAGTAGTTGCGATACTTATTCTTTCATAAAACAAAAGAAAGGATATTCTTGAAAGTATAATCACAGAGGCAAATGGGAAATAAAGGATTTCAAAGTAATGAAATTCTTCTGTTAGTAAATTCTGGGTCTCCCAGTACCTACTCCATCCTAACATCCTGACAAACGATTTTGTCTCAGTTGCTCTTACTACTTCCTAGGAGGTGTTGGTACTCTTCCTCGAGCTTACTATTCATTGCAGATACCAAATAATGGTGAGATTTATATCTCCAGCTGAGTCATTTTTCATTTGCGTCTATCAGTATTTTCCTCAATCAAATCTACTTATTTCAGGCTCCATAAACATGTAAAAGTATTAAACGAGGGTCTCATGGGCAACGGTTGACCTCGTAGGTATTTGTTCTGGGAGTTAATTTGGGTATTAACTAGACCATGGAAGAATTTCCACCGGCGAAATAGATTTGCAGTGTCTCATCCCTTGTCCAATAATAGTTGTTGGTCACAGAATTATGATTTTTTGTCCTTAATATTCGCTGGTGTTGATAAACACCAAATCTTTCCGTTCAAGTGTATTTTCTATACAAAGTATTTTGCAAACTTTGGGATGATATTTTCGTTCTGTTATGTATCATGATGTAATTACTGTCTAAACATTATTCTGGAATGATCCTTGTGCCTTATTCGTAAGGAAGTTGCACTTCGTAAAATCGAATAATTGGTCCATAATGACTTCGTCAGATCTCAAAGGAAGAATACAAATTAGCGAGCGATGTTAATCACAGGGGATCCACATGAAAGCTATTTGTTTTAATGAGTTGAACGACTTCATGAAATCTCAGAAGAAGAAAACCAATTAGTCAGCGAGTAATGTTCATCACTAGTCGTTCACACGGAAGTAATTGCTCTTGTAACTGGGCGACTCGAAGAAGTTGGTTACATTGCATCTTTCTGATGGAAAACAAATATTGCGATTTTGTTCATTTTTTCTCAGATATTTATGAATGAGGGAAATAAGGTGCTACTAATGAGATCATACAAAGAATTATTTCTCTTCTTATTTGCGACTATGAAATCAAGGATCGTCTTATCATTAGCATATCCTGCGCTCAATGCGGAAAAGCCTTACAAAGGAGCTGTTTTTCTTAACTGTTTTTTGAAGCTCCCCCTGACCTTATTAAGTACACCGTTCACATAACTTCTGCCGGAAAAAAAATGTTCTGTTTTTTTCTCAGATTCTAACATTTAACTCAGTTGATAAAAGATCTAGACATTCTCTCACGCTTAGTAAAAATTGTAAAGACTTTAGTAGGTGATAGAAGCCTGTAATTTAGTTAATGAGAAAACTGAAAATAAGAGAAGCATCAGGAAAACCTTTGTAACTTCAATATAATTCCGAACGGTTATGACCCATAAAGTGAATGAACTTTTTCGGAAGTTACTGACTCAAAATGCATTTTCCTTTGAAACAGCGGAGAGTGATTTCGATGAATTATCCAGCTTTATTGCAGATACAGTCAAGTGTGTATGTATGTATATTTATATATATATATATAGTATATATATATATTATATATATATATATATATATATATATATATATAATATAACATATATATAAATAAAGTTTTTTGCCACGAAGGAAAAAAATGAAAAAGCGAGATAGCCACGTACTTTCGGTCCTGTTCGGAACCCTTTGCTGAGGCAAACTGATTTTACAAAGAACAAAAAATACTCAAAAGAAGGCTTAATATACAAACTGACACTACCAGATTAGCCATAAGGGCGATTTTCACTCTACAGAAAGGAGGATTTGTCGCCAGAGGCTAGTACACATTGAAGGATACCCGCAGTAAACAAGTGATTCTTCCAGAAAACAGTACATTTTGAAAAAACACTGGTTCGATATTCTCTCTCCCTCTTTCTCTTGCTCGATCTATATATATATATATATATATATATATATATATATATATATATATATATATATATATATATATATATATATTTCTTTCGTCTTTTCATTAATAATAATTTTTGTTGGGAAAATAATGTGTAAAAATTCATGATATTAAATTGTATATGCTCCAGTGTTTTTTTCAAAATGTACTGTTTTCTGGAAGAATCACTGTTTACTGCGGGTATCCTTCAAGGTGTGGCTAGCCTCTGCGACTCCTCCTTTCTGTAGAGTGAAAATCGCCCTTATGGCTAATCTGGTAGTGTCAGTTTGTATATTAAGCTTTTTTTGACTATTTTGTTCTTTGTAAAAATCAGTTTGCCTCAGTAAACGGTCCGAACAGGACCGAAAGTACTTGGCTATCTCGCTTTTTAATTTTTTTCCTTCGTGGCAAAAAACCTCTATTTATACATAGCATCACGTTTTATATACTTCGTGATCAAGTTATTCACACATATATACTATTAATTTATTTATATATAGATATAAGTTAAAAAAATATATTATATAATAATAATAATATATATAGATTATATATTGATTATATGTAATTACCGCAATGCGTGTGTGTGTATGTATATATATTATATATATATATATATATATATATATATATATATATCTATATATATATATATACATTCCTTCACGATAAACTAAATAATTCCGCTACGGTTCAGATACAGGCAAAGGAGAGTGCTCTGAAACAATTGACCAAACTCTTATGCATTTTTTATTCACTGACCATCTTGAAACCCTCCAAAGATTACCAACATAAACAGACGGACAAACCGTATCACCACTAAAATCGAAAGTCTGCACCTTGGCTACTGACCGCCTTTCTCAGAATGTCTGGAGAGAATCCGCCGATATATTCTAAAAAGTACTTTTGGGAGAAACTGTGGTCCGTTATGTAAGTGTTACGTGGCAGTTCTGTCCCCGCCTACTAGTGGGACCCTTATGTGCTGGCCCAGTAGAAGACACCAACTCGGTTTGGGTCACTAGCTCCTTGACCTTTTGTGTGTATATGTGTGTGTGTGTAAGTGTAGAAATCCAAATGAACACAGACGAAATATCTGGGTGTTAACAGGTTTTCTTGACCTTCTCTTCAGCTTCGTAATTTCTTCATTTGACCTCAAACGCTCAGAGACTCGTTGGGCAAACGCAAAGAAAGCAGTAAACGGGTTTGAAATACTCCCTATTTAATGGATGAAGAAATTCAGAAAGATTATTTGGCGAAATAGTTTAAAGCAAGATATGAGCCACGTAGACATAAATCTAAACCTATTTCACATTACACTGTCAAACAAATAAATGTGTTTAATCTCTTCATTCTAACTAAAATGACATGTCTTTCCATTGATGAAGACGTCGTATCGGTTTTATTAAAAAAAAAAAAAAAACAAAAAAAAAAAAATGAACCTTGCGGGAAAGTGTTTCTGTTTCACGCTCCTGTAAAACTCAGAAACTCCTCCTCCTCCTCCTCCTCCTCCTCCTCCTCTTCCTCTTCCTCCTCCTCCTCCACCTGACTGCTGCTGGTGCCGGTCTGGAAGTCTTCTTGGAGACCGATGGATGGATTGTATTGGACTTCCAGGTAATGTGTTTGCGGCCAATGTGCTTGATATCGGGAAGCAGGTTTAAGTTCCCTTCGCCTTATTGGCAATTATCAGGACCGTCTTTTCCCGATACCCGATGGTCTTTTGTTTGTGACTCGCATTCTCCCGTTTTTCTCACTTGAATTATACGATCGACTTTTTCGGCCAATCCGAGGGGGTGGGAATGTGGGGATAATAACGGCGGTAGAGACAATGGTAATAAACTTCCTGACCCTGATGAAAAAAGCATCGACTCCATTTCCGGATTCAGACACCAATTATTATCAGTTATCGCCTCGTTCGGTCACATCTGGTGGGAGACCTCGCCCTTTAAACCAAATTATATATAAGAGGGAGCCGCTTTTTTGTTTTAAATCCAGAATATAACCCACCAACCGGGTGCGTTAGTGCTCACTTCCCTTGGCATTAATATCATAACATACTTTCTCCCCATAATGATGGCGGAGGGATATCCTTCATTGAAAACATGACTGATTCACTCCAATTTCTATCCCATGACCTGACGCTCGTGCATTAACCCACCCTGGAACACTGACGCGGGGTGCATATCACCCACGAAAAAATAAACATTGGCAACTCTGCGCTGGTAGCCACAAGTAGATCAGCATTCCTTGCTGGGTTAGTCTCAAGGTTGCCCTTAGGAGGGGTGGACGTGTGTGTCTGGTGGTGTTCTTGTTGTTGTTGTTATTCTTGTTTTCGGTGCAGCACACCCCACATTAGTGTTCCAGTACTATATGTCATGGGGTGACCCACACCCCACATATGTGTTTTAAGGTGTACATGGGGTGTATAACACCCCACTTTATGACATACTGGGGTCCATCCCACCCCAGGTTTGTGTTATATGTCAGGATACTGGGGTCCATCCCACCCAGTTATATAGTTTTGTACTATATTGCTTATCCCAATTCCCTTAGTAAGTGTTAAATTTTTTGCTGCTACTACTACCACCCCGTCATGTAGTGATAGTGAGTCCAGTGACAACGTTGAAGGGTCAGAGGATGCTGAAAAAGACTGAAAAAAAAGAGGAAACTACCAGAAAAACACGTAGCAAATCGACCCAAAGAAAAAAACCCGTATTGTTGGTTGGACCAAACCCTGGAATCTATCCAGTTGATAGTACCTCTTCCACCTTAGTTGATATACCTTCTCTTCTTCCCCTATAGCTGTACCTAGTATTGATGTGTCTATTGCAGCCAACTCTTCTTCTGCTGCCCCTTCCACCCCTGCAGCCAGTGGTCGTGGGAGACGTAGGAGACAAGCTGAAGTTGATGTTCCAGTTCCACCTATAGTATCGTTTGATACTGCTACTTTGGATGCAAAGCATGGGTTCAGATGGTGTACCTTTCCGCAGTCAAGTACCAATCGTGCAGCCAGAAACATTGTCGCCGGTAGACCCGGACCAAATGCTGAAGCACAAGCTTTGTCATTCCCAAGAGGAGCTGCTTTAAATTTATTCCTTGACGATTCATTTCTGGATATAGTCTGTCAGTGGACAAACAAGAAGATGGAGATTGTAGCCAGTAAGTAACAAGAAGAAAACATCAAAACACATAAAAAAAATGTGGAACGGGAGGAGCTAAGAGCATTCATTGGGGAGCTAATATTTTCGGGATGCCAAAAGGATAGCCATATGTCAAACCTGTGACATGTGGTCGTTGACATCGGTGCGGCACATACCGTGCTGCTATGTCGCAGGCTCGTTTTGAGTTTATACTTGGCTGTTTACGCTTTGATGACCCACAGACAAGAGAGATGAGAAGAGAAACTGACAGATTTGCCCCTATCCGGGAACTATTTGATAAATTTATGGAGAGTGTGAAAGGCACTATACACCCAGTGAGAATCTGTGTGTTGATGAACAGTTGGTAGGATTTCGTGGAAAATGTTCATTCAGGATGTATATCCCAAGTAAGCCAGCCAAGTATGGCATAAAGTTGGTTAACATAAATGATTGCAAGAGTAAATACCTGCTAGGAAAGTATCCCAGTACCTCGGAAAGGATAATATACGGCCCTCAGCTGAGTAGGACTGGGCCATTATTATACTAAGGAGCTCACAAAGCCATACCACATGACAAACATGAAATGTGACCACAGATAATTGGTTCACCTCCGTAGGACTTGTCGCCTAATCTTCTGCAAAACTGTGGAATGACCTTGGTTGGAACGGTTTTGTGAAGGCGAAACAACGCGAGAACTACCAGAGAAGATAAAGACCAAAGATAATCGTGAACCTGGATCAAGTGCCTTTCTCTTCACAAAAGAGATGACCCTGGTTTCATATGTGCCTCCAGTAGGAAAGACGGCTAAGAAGTTAGTCCTCTTTCTTCTCTCATTCTATTGCAATAGCCAGCCAGTCCTGCAAGAGAACAGAAAACCTGAGATTATAGAATTTTATAACCGCACAAAGGAGGAGTTGATGCATTTGATGGAATGTGTGCCCTGTACTCTTGCAACAGGAAACTAAAAGATGGCCAACTTTGTATCTTTTACTGGATAGTGAATGCTGCTATTATCAATGCAAAGGTACTGTACACAGCACACCTAGAGACGACAGGAGTTACCAACCGTTTCCAGAACGCCGTCGCTTCATGCTACGTCTTGCAAGATCATTCATACGGCCATGGGCTGAGAAGAGGTTGTCGCGTGCCACTCTCCCACGGAACCTAAGAACATTGATAACTACTGTCTGCAATACTTCATCAGTAGTCACACACAGTACCCAACTGGCCAAAGTACTTGCCCAATGTAACTACCCTCAGGTACGCTGTGCTGAGTGCCCCCGCTCTCAAGACCCGGAAGACACGCATCAGGTGCCTGAAATGTCAACGACCTGTGTGCAAATCCCACTTGTACCCTACATGTACAAGCTGTCTTGAGCTTGTGGTAAGTAATTACCCGTATTTCATTTGCGGCCACTGTATATATATATATATATATATATATATATATTATATATATATATATATATATATATATATATATATATATATATATATATATATATATATATATATATATATCAACAAACAGTCTGGTAGATCAAATACGTACACGGCTTGGTATATAAACATGATATATCATCACACATCTTTAATACACCCTCTAAACATCAATTAATAAGTATTTAGTAAGTTTTTCAGAGGAGTAACGAGTGATAAGATCAAAATATCATAATTTTACTGTGCTAAATTTTGACTCTTTTTTGTCTCTCCATATTACAGTGAGATGTGGTGCCAGAATGCTGAGGGCTGCTGAGGGGATGGAAGAAGGATTCATTTCACCATGGCAGGAAGCCCGTTTCTCTCAAAAAAAAATTTTTTTTTATATATAATTTTTTTTTTTTTTTTTTTTTGTTTTTTTTTTTTTTTGGGGGAAAAAAATTGAAAAATCAAAG
>NC_087207.1:86012034-86039534 GCF_015104395.2 Macrobrachium nipponense
CTCTCTCTTTTGTTTCTTACTGTTTTTTAATAATGCTTTTTTACAGTTTTTTTAATGTCAATTTTAATTTTTGATGAATTCCTTTTATGTAGTAATATAATGTAATTGTTTTTATTTCTTCACAGACTGATGATGCACCGTGTTTTGTGTGCGAAACGTTTTTTGTGTATAATAAATCATGGCCTGTTTACTGAGAGTGTATCATGGAACCTCCTGAAATCTTTATATATATAATATATATATATATATGATATATATATATATGTATATATATATATATTATATATATATAATTTATATATATATATATATATAGATAACATCTTTCGTGTTCAGCCAAGTATGAAAAATATAATAAAATACATATCTTTAACACTTCAGTTCTCATTCCGTTTTATCCAAGTTCGACTGTAAGACTCAAACATCCCATGAAAAAGGAATTAAAAGTGTAAAATTAAAGAAATTGGAAGAGAAATCCATGCAGTCTTTGGGAAGGGATCAAGGTTGGAATTTTAACAAGAGAGCCGAAGTTTGCATTCTGTTGGAGAGGAAGAGGAAGAGGTGGAGAGGTCTTGCGATCTTTCGCTCGAAAGGAGAGAGAGAGGAAAATTCCGTCGACTCAATTGTGATTGCATTCCTGTTGCTGCGTTTTTTTTTAGAAATTTTTTTTTATATTCTTAGTGGTATTCAAAATCACTCCTTATGCAAACGAGGTACTTTCTTGTCCTTGGAAATGATGCGTCTGTTGGCGAAGAAAGCCTTGAAGTTCCCTTCATCAATACCCACAAGTATTTCCTTTTGCAAAATGAATCCATACTAGGTTGTAAGAAACAGACGTAATTTCGTTTGCTTAAAACTATATGGGCTTCATAAGAGATAAACTAAATTTTATTATATTTCATTCTATATAAAAGTGAAATCGATATCTGTGACGGAACTTCTTCATTACGTCAGAATATAAAATTGTAGGAGAGAATCTCCACTGTATTCGACTTACCGATATCAAAAGTTCTGAAGTCCAGGTCGTGGTTAATGACTAATTTCATTAATGACGTTGCAGTGTTTGAATATTTCAAGTGATCAATGGAACCCTCTTTCATTTAACTTTATACCAATTAAAGAGACGGTTCAGGTCACCAATCTCCCCAGTAACGACCAATAAACAGCCTTTTCCAGTGTGGCTTCTTCACAAGGTATTGATAACCGTCCTGGAAGCGTGACTGTTAACTCTTCATGGAATATTGCACTTCCGGTGTCTAATTTTGATCTCGTCTTAGTCTGTTATTCCTCCAAACTTATAAACTGATTTCTTCTCATTAGTTATAGTTTTTAATTATAAACCTAAATGTCTACGTATATAAATAAAGGCAAAATCCACGAAGGTAGGTGAAACAACGGCTACTCCCTTGTTCCACTTCCCTTCGTTGCTTTTGCTTTTACAAATATATATTCATGACGTTCCAAATTATCATGATTCAGTTTTACATATGTCTAGATATATATATATATATATATATATATATATATATATATATATATATATATATATATATATATATATATATATATATATATATATATATATATATATATATAATAGATAGATAGATAGATAGATCTTGTGTTCAAGGACGATTTGGTTCCGCTCCATTCTGAGAACGACCTCCATTCGGGTACCTCTTCAATCATTACTCTCAAGAAACCAGTGATTATCGGACTCCTCTGCTAAATGACTTTGTTTCGTCCCGCTACTAAGCTTCCTGATCACGTTTATTCAAACTTTTGTCTTTCTTAGATTTTTCCTTTATCTCTTTTTGTTTCGCTATTTTGTCCCTAGGTACACAAGGACACTGCCTTCCCTTTCTTTGGTCGCGATATTTATAAGGAAAGATTATATGTCTGCCTTGTCCTCTCTTAAAAAGTTAGTGTTAAGGAGACAAATTATACCCGTCTCTGGAAAATTCTTGTATTTGACTCCGATATATACAGGTAAGAAATACGCGTATAAAGCTGTATGAAATTCTCAACCATGGCCCACGATACTTTCAGCCACGGCTCGATGGTGGCCTGTGCTGTTGGCACCATACGTGATCATGGTTACCTTTAACCTTAAATAAAATAAAACTACTGAGGCTAGATTGCTGCAATTTGGTATGTTTGATGATTGAAGGGTGAATGATCAACATGCCAATTTGCAGCCCTCTAGCCTCAGTACATTGTAAGATGTGAGGGCAGACAGAAAAAGTGCGGACGCTCAGACAAATAGCCATCCCGGTAGTTTTCTTTTACAGAAAACTGAAATGGAAAAAACAACGAATAAGAATAAGGTTTCTTGAGATTGAGACTGTCGAACTCGAGGACAAAACTGAATCGTGTAAAATCGAGGATTTGTCCAATAGTCCAGGAGAGTTGAGGCTTATCGCCCACGGGAGGAATGTCTAGTTTGTGTTGAGAAATCATCGCATTGCAAGAAGGTCTAACTCACTCCAGCAGCGGGAATTGGAGAGTTTCCCCTTGCTATAGCTCCCAGGCTGCCATCAGTTAGAAAACGAAGCATGTTAAGTGTTCAAATCGTTCCCCACGCTCCCATTAATAAAAAAAGATAAAATTAAGCTAAGTATTGATATCGTGAGTAGCTGTTAAAAATCCTTCCTCTTCTTTCTGTGTTAATCTTTGTCTTCTCTAATTCCCCAGTGAACACCTTCTTCGGGAGCTTAAATTTCAAGTCAGCGGTTCCTATGGAATTGCTCCATTGAATAGGTTCATGTTTTGGTCTGTGACTGAATTGATGTAGGAGATCAATTTAAAGAAAGATCAGGGAGATAGGAATGATAAAAGATAATAGAGTTAGGAAAAAAAGAGAAGAAGAAGAGAAAATACGAGAAAAAATGCAAGAATGAAGACCAGAGACTTTATGAGTCACAAAGCCTCGCTCAAGGACCGAGAAAAATACATGAATGAAGACTAGAGACTTTATAAGAGTCACAGGAGCCTCGCTCAAGGCTCCAGAGAAAAGGTTATAGACGATGCTACTTAAGAAACAGACTTTGGCTGAATTTCTCTTGTTTATCTAAACAGCTTAAAATCTTCTGTTTGCATGAAAACGTGGATTCAAGTTATGTTACTTACGTTGAACCTTTGTGTTTTCTCAGGTTAGACTGTAGGGAATCCTTGGTTGGAACGTCTTCAGAGGGATTCGTCAGAACTACTTGCACTTCCAGGTAAGTGCAAGTGGTGGATGTCTTTTTTGTATCATATTATGTGTGTTGGATAGGCATTGAGAGTACTGCACTATTTGTATAGATTTATATTATAGATTATACTATATATATATATATATATATATATATATATATATAGAATATATATATATATATATATATATATATATATATTGGTATATACATATGTATATATACTATATATATATATATATATGTGTGTGTGTGTGTGTGTGGTAAACAATAGACATATGTTATATACGTTATATATATATGTATGTATATATATATATATATATATATATATATATATATACTATATATATATATATATATTATATATATTATATATACACATACAAAGTGAAAGTTTTAGACCCACAGTTGGTTCATTTACATCGAATTATGTAAATGATCGCTGACTCGTCCCCCGAGCGCGCTCGTTTGTGTGTGTGTGGGTGTGTACACTTGCTCTGTATCAAGATCAATCTAATTTGTACCTACGACCCCCACATTTTTTTGTCCTTTTTTTTTTTTTTTTTATTTTTTTTTTTTTTTTTTTTTTTTTTTTTTTAGGAAACAAAATGACCTCAACGACAAACTCCTTTCTTGTAACGAAGGTTAATTTCGCGTAACCAAAAAAAAAAAAAAAAAAATGCAGAAAGAGCGACTTAATTTTCCCTATAAAGTAATTTTGTTCATGAACGAATATAATTACGTGCTCATACAAAGTTCGTGAATTGCCACTGCAGCATTGCAATGTTGGTCCTCATATTAAGTTATTGTGAAGTTGTATCAAAAGAAGAGGAAGTGAGAAGCAGATGGAAATGGTATATTTACTCAGAGGGAACGGTGTACGTATTGTTCATACCACCGCCCTGAGCGCATTATCCCTTCCAGTATAAAACGCTTACAGTACAATGCGCATCCAGTATACAAACGCTTCCAGTATAAAGTATTCCAGTATATAAAATCTTCCAGTGTAAAACGCTTCGAGTATAAATGCTTTCAGTATAAAAAATGCTTCCAGTACAAACACTTCCAGTATAAAAGTCTTCCAGTATAAACGGTTTTCCGGCCTAAAATTCTTCCAGTATAAAGCGCTTTCCAGTATAAAAAAATAACTCCTCCAGTATAAAACGCTTCTAGCATAAAAAAGGCTTCAAGTATAAAAATGCTTCCAGTACAAAACGCTTCCAGCATAATGGCTTCCAGTATAAAATTCTTCTAGCCATAAAAGTTTCCAGTATAAAACTCTAGCTAAGCAATAAAAGGTTTCCAGTATAAAACGCTTCTAGCATAAAAGGCTTCAAGTATGAAATGCTTCCAGTATAAAACGCTTCCAGCATAAAGGCTTCCAGCATAAAACATAGCATAAATTTTGGCTTCCCCAGCATAAAAAGGCTTCAGTATTTTATGCTTCCAGCATAAAAACGCTTCCAGCAAAAAGGCTTCCAGTATAAATGCTTCCAGCATAAAAATGCTTCCATATAAAATTCTTCTAGCATAAAAGGCTTCAGTATAATACGTTTTCCAGCATGAAAAACGCTCCCAGCATAAAAGGGTTCCAGTATAAAATTCTTTTAGCATAAAGGCTTCCAGCCTGAAATTTCCGGCCTAAAAGAAATTCTTCCCAGTATAAAACGTTCCAGATTAGTAAACTTTCCTTCAGTATAAAAAGCTTTTGTTGCCATAAAAGGCTTCAAGTAATTAAACGCTTCCAGTATTTAACACGATTCCAGCTTCCAGTATAAAATTCTTCCAGCCACTAAAAGGTTTGTCCCAGCATAAAAAAACCGGCTTCCAGCATAAAAGGCGTTCCAGTATAAAAATTCTTCTAGCAATTTTAAAAGGCTTCCACCATAAAAAACGCTTCCAAGTACTAAAAAACTCTTCCAGCATAAAAACAACGCTTCCAGTATGAAGCGCTTGAGTTATGCAATCCTGGACAAAGTTCGATAAAAACGGGCAACTCGCCCCATTCAGAACGAAAAAAGGGAGGCAAAATTTTGCTATTACATCGGAATTGTATGATTGTGAAGTCTTAATAAAGTCCGTCTCAGTAGTTGGGGTCGTATTTTAAAACCCTCTTTCGAGGGAAATAATCTTCCTTTTGGGTATGTCGTTTTGCGGGAGAATCGTTCTTATTCGAAAATGAAAACCTTTTGTTGCAGAATTAATTTCTCTCTCTCTCTCTCTTCTCTCGTCATCTCTCTCTCTTCTCTCTCGTCTCTCTCTCTCTCTCTCTCTCTCTCTTCAGGGAGCAACGTTTTCGTCCACAATGAACAATGCAACACGCGAGAGTAATTCTAATAATGATATTAAAAAGAAATGAAGGAAATAAAGTTAGGCACTTTTCATTGGTTATCATTTCATACCTCGACATTAAAATGCATTATAAGAATTTATTTATATTATCTCTCTCTCGCTCTCTCTCTCTCCTCCCTCTCTCTCTCTCTCTCTCTCTCTCAAACTCAAAGATAAGTCGGGGGATTATACTTTCGGCGTAATGACTCTAAACAACAGTTTTTTCCACCAACTACGTTTGACATTTATCCGACATCATGCAATGTTCGTTTTGTCAAATAAAACAAAAAGGATTTATATGTATTCTCGAAATGTTATCTGCAAACATAATCATAAAGAAAACCAAGGGCAATTATCAAAGAACTCGAGGGGGAAAAACAAAAAATACCATTTAAAAAACTTGGGTTGGGATTTTACTAGTAATATAAGAAAAAATAGACCCCAGAGAGACGACTGACTATTGATAATAAACTATTCGTATTTGAGTGTCAGAGACGCTTCAGAAACTATTTAGTTTGCATTTCCACACTCCATGCCAAATGAATATTTTGTAATGAATGAATGTCCAACAATTGTTATACATGCAGAGGCTGCAATGAATGAGACATTCATTTCGTACTGTTGTTCTCTTTATCATTTACTGCTGCAGTCAGTAGAGCAGATTCTTACTTCCGTTGAAAACACGTTTGCAGAAATAGTACTTAAACTCCTGTCGTTTGCAAATAGTAATAAGCAAAGTCGATATCTGTAGGGAGTTATAAGCGAAGTATTGTGGTGGCAATAGTGGCATCGGAAGAAACTTAGAAAAAAAGAAAATAAAAAGAAAACACTTCATGGCACCTGTTGCAATGGCAATACCTCTGGCAGAAATACCGAACTCTTCCATAAACAGTTTTACAAAAAAATTTTTCATCGGAGGAAATCCCATCCGAGGACTTACCTCCCTTTTGCAGGCTGGCACAGAAATAAAAGACCTTTTGTGGCCATTCACTTTCCTTACAATCTCCCATTACCTTCTTATCTCCTTTCTCTTTGCCCTTCGCTGTGAATATTGAGGATTTTCGGAGTTCGTGAATAGCTTGCAAGTGTCGCCCTAAGTGGCGTTTGCCTGTTTTTGATTATTTTTTTTTTTCCCCAGTGTTCCTTCGAGCCTTTATTTATCAGAACATTCAGCATTTTTTAGGGACTGAATTCCTATCTCGGAACCTCTTACATCTTGTGTCTTATTGCTGGGGATGATTTTGAACAGCACTGAAAATGTCACTCTCTGCTATTCACTTAAAATGCAATTCACTTCCATAGTGGAAAGTCTTCAACCCTTCTAACTAATTACCTTTCATATTATAGTCTCAACTCCCTCTACGATTCTTTGCTATTGCTTTTATTGCAAATGTTTCCAAGGTTCATATATGCCTTCAGCAGCTTATCACTTTCCTCTCCAATCAACTTTTCCACATAACAGTTTCGCTCAGACCACTTCCTTCAAACACTCGTCTAGGTTCAAACTTTTCTTCCGCTAATAAACCTTCCGTTACCTATTTTACTCGCTCAATAAAAAATCAAGCAGGCTCCTTCCCCTGATACAAATAGCGCGAAGCACTTAAAACTTTTGCAGACCGTCATCGCCTTGATCTGTTCCTTAAATACTGGTCACCCACTACAACTTTTTCTCGCGGGGTCGCCAACCTGCGGGTCCAAAAGCTGAACAAATACCTTTATATCCATTTAAAACAAAGAAATTATGCAACACTCTCAAGACAATATTTAAATCAATTTTACTCCGTTTTAAAAGCATGCTGTAGACATCAATTTTATTGATTTTTTTCAATGAAAAAAAAAAAAATAGTTTCTCAGGTCGTTTTCGTCCATTGCTGCCTGCTGACAGTATTACCAGTTTTTATGATTCTTCTATATAAACTGGTTCTTCTAGCTTCAAAGGTTGGTAACCCTTGCTGACCAGAGCAATGAAATAACTTACTTTTAATTACGTTCTTTTAGTCTTCCTGTTTTTTTTTTCTCTCTCTCTTAACTGTCATTATCAATCTTAAAACGTTACCTTTTATACATTATCCTCTGTTACTTCTTTCGAATGAACCCTATTTTTCTTAGGAAAGTGGAATTTTTAGGTCAGTGGCTTCTGATGGCTTGTTCCGTATGAATAGGGTTCATGATCTGAATAATAATAATTTTTCTAATAACATTGGCTTTCAGCTATAGTCCAGTTTTGTCCTGTACATTGAATTCATTTTCAGAAGAATGGATTCGTCTACAGTTGACTACATTCTATTTAGATTATATATATATATATGATATATATTATATATATAGATATATATATATATATTATATATATATATGTATATGAATAACTTGATCACGAAGTATATAAAACGTGATGCTATGTATAAATAAAGGTTTTTTGCCACGAAGGAAAAAAAATGAAAAAGCGAGATAGCCAAGTACTTTCGGTCCTGTTCGGACCCTTTACTGAGGCAAACTGATTTTACAGATAACAACAATAGTCAAAAGAAAGAAAGCTTAATATACAAACTGACTCTACAAGATTTAGCAAGCAATAAGGGCGATTTTCACTCTACAGAAGGGATGAGTCGCCTGAGGGAAGCCACACCTTGAAGGATACACGCAGTAAACAAGTGATTTTCCAGAAAACAGTACTATTTTGAAAAAAACACGGGAGCATATACAATTCATATCATGAATTTTTACAAAATTTTCCCAACAAAAATGATTATTAATGAAAAGACGAAAGAAAATATAAATATATATATACGAGCAAGAGAAAGAGAGAAAATATCGAACCAGAGAGAGAGAGAGAGAGAGAGAGAGAGAGAGAGAGAGAGAGAGAGAGAGAGAGAGAGAGATAATAACTATATACATGTGGGACTAATTTTATTAGTTGTTCATTTATTTTAAGGTCCTTCAATAAGCATCTTAAAACAAATATGGGTCGAAATGGTACATTCCCAGACAAAGATTTAGGTTGTTTTTTATTAGTCTGGGAATGTACCATTTGGACCCCATATATTTGTAAGATGTTTTATGAAGGACCTTCAAATAAATAAAGAACAACTAATAAATTAGTCCCACATGTATATAGTTATTATTCTCTCTCTCTCCTCTCTCCTCTCTCTCTCTCGTCTCTCTCTCATCTCTCTCTCTCTCCTCTCTCTGGTTCGATATTCTCTCTCCCTCTTTCTCTTGCTCGATATATATATATATATATATATATATATATATATATATATATATATATATATATATATATATATATTTTCTTTCGTCTTTTCATTAATAATAATTTTTGTTGGGAAAATTTGTGTAAAATTCATGATATTAAATTGTATATGCTCCCGTGTTTTTTCAAAATGTACTGTTTTTCTGGAAGAATCACTTGTTTACTGCGGGTATCCTTCAAGGTGTGGCTAGCCTTTGGCGACTCCTCCTTTCTGTAGAGTGAAAATCGCCCTTATGGCTAATCTGGTAGTGTCAGTTTGTATATTAAGCCTTCTTTTGACTTGTTGTTCTTTGTAAAATCAGTTTGCCTCAGTAAAGGGTCCGAATAGGACCGAAAGTACTCGGCTATCTCGCTTTTTCATTTTTTCCTTCGTGCAAAAAATCTTTATTTATACATAGCATCAAGTTTTATATACTTCGTGATCAAGTTATTCATATATATATATATATATATATATATATATATATATATATATATATATATATATATATATATATATATATAGTATGTATATATATATATATATATATATATATATATCTATATATATATATATATATATATATATTAGGAGGATTTTGATTTACTTAAAACGAAACCCGTTATAATTCAGATCGTCGCCTAATCCTTAAAATCCTTTCTGTTACGTCTCCTTTATCTCCCGTCGTTTTTTCAAGGGCCTCTTCCATACGTCTGCTGCTGCTGCTGTGAGAGATTTACGGTCCTGGGGATTCCACACGTCTCGCTCTTCCCGAAAATGCTTATTGGAATGAATGAGAGACAATTCTTACTTTGTGGGAATGGCGTTGGAATAAGGACGCGCATTCACTCTCTCTCTATAATATAAAGCGTCTTGTATTTTGAAGTGGGAGCGATTATCTCTCTCTCTCTCTTTCCTCTCTCTCTCCTCTCTCTCTATCTCTCTCTCTCTCTCTCTCTCTCTCTCTCTACTCGCTCGGATCATATTCAATGTAGATTTATAACATATGGGTAACAAATAAAAATAAATAGTTTGTCTCCAGTTGATCTCAAGTTGGCCCTTGAAATTCCAAATCACTCTGGCTACTGAAAAGTTCACCAGGGTTTTAGTTAACTGGTCTGGCTTTTGACAATTATTTATCCCCAGTAAATAACTGCTTGTAACGCATGTTCTTATATTAATTTCCTTTCATTCAGTACATTTTGAAAGCCCCGTGGCTTTAAATTTAAGGATAATGAAAGATGTAAGTCTTGTCTTATCCACAAAACCCTGCTTCTTGAAATGGGTAAGGGTATAAAAGAGAGTTAATTAGATAAAGGAAAAGATTGTGGGAGTTTGGTGGAAGAGGGAATAAATAGTCAGTGAAGAGTGCAGTCCAAAAAAGCATACGTAGGTTTTATAAACGAAAATCACCTATAAAGGAAATACTCACGTTACTCTTTTTATTTTCCTAGTATAGGTCCTGTGGTATATAAAATTTTAATTTTCTGTCGTTATCAAGTCTCCACAACTGCCACTTTTTTTTTTTTTTTTGTGTGTGTAATTAATGTACATAATGGTGCTTTTGTAGTAAATACCAATCAGGAGATAGCAAAAATTCCTTTGTGTGTGTGCGTGTGTTAAAAATACTGATATCTCTTTTCCCAATCTTTATACTTCAACTTTTGTATGAGAACAAGAGAGTAGCAAAAATACCGGTTTTTTTTTTTTTCAAATACTGATATGTCTTTTCCCTTTGTTGTACATAAAAGTGTTTTTTTTTTAATATACTACAACTTTGATATGAGAACAGGAGAATGGCAAAATGTTTTTTTTTATTTCTTTTTATTTTTTTTTTTTTTTTTTTTTTTTTTATTTTCGTTTTTATTTTATTTTATTTGTCTATTTATTTATTTTGTGTTTAAACTGCGTTTATTTCTTTTTCCAAGTCTTTGGACACGAAAGTGGGTTTTTGTAGTGATGTGCTAAACAAAAAAACTTTATTATGAGAGCAGGAGAATAGTTACAGGCAGTGAAATCTCAAACTTACCGTCTGAATTTTACAATGTTTATAAATGTTCAGTCATTTCCTTTGAACAGCATTAATCACTTGGACGAGAGAGAGTGAGAGAGAGAGAGAGAGAGAGAGAGAGAGAGAGAGAGAGAGAGAGAGAGAGAGAGAGAGAGGATATTTTTACTTGGTTTTCTTTGTTTCAGTGTGTGTTTCTTCTTCATTTACATAAAAAACTGATTATATTTTCTTATTAATGATGTAAAGTATATTGATTCGTTTAATGACAAGTAATACGTTCGTCGTCCTTAGTCTGTATATTTGACGAATCTATAATAACTTTCTTTAAGTTGCCATTATTGAAATGAACTTGTGAACAGACTGGTGTGGAATGAAAGGATCACTGAATGTATTTATTCCTTTCTACGTCAGATTATAAACAAACAAAGTGTCGGATTAAGTTTTAATTTACTTGGACACAAACGAAAAGAATAAGACATCAGAACAAACAAAAAACGTGGGTTGGAACTTCATCACATGTCTTATAAAAGAAAATGAAATAGGAGAAGGGAATAAGAAAGGCCATTTATTTTGAAATATGAAGCAGAGGATATCCTTTACGTATTTTCTCTTACGGTCGGGCAAAAGAGCTATACTCTCTAAGCATAAAATTGCCGAAATGTGTCTATGTCAGGGAGGAGTGCCGTAAAAAAGGAAGGATAAAACAGCGCAATGGACTGTTTTTTTTCCTCGGGAACGATAAATGATTTCTATTTTTGTTCTATTTTCTCACGTTGTTGTATGTTTATCTTTTTTGTTTTCTGTGAAAGAAAACTATTAAGATGGCTATTCGTCTGTCCGTCCGCACTTATTCTATCCGCCCCCAGATCTTAAAATCTACTGAGGCCAGAGGGCTGCAAATTGGTATGTTGGATCATCTACCCTCCAGTCATCAAACATAAGAAATTGCAGCCCTCTAGACTAAATAGTTTTTTATTCATTTCATAAGGTTCAAGTTAGCCATGATCGTTAGCTATGATCGTGCGTCTAGTAACGACATACGACAGACCCCCACGGGGTCGTGGTTAAAGCTTCATGGGCCGTGGCTCATACAGCATGAAACCGAGACCACCGAAACATAGATCTATTTTCGGTGGCCTTGATTATACGTTGTAGCGGCTGTACAGAATACTCGAATTCGCCGAAGACATTCCGGCGAGTTTTATACATATTTGTGATTAATTATGATATTTTTCGAATGGTCGTTTTTGAAACGTTCGGTACTTGCATTTATTTTTTTATTTTTTTACCACTGGTTAATTTTGGTTCTCAAAACTTGGAATAAGAAAGAGGGCGTCTCTTCGTATCTTTATATCTCCCAAGAGAGTGATGGAGGGTGGGGGGTTATGTTAAGGATTGGGGGAAGCGGGGGCCCCTCTTCCTGTTGCACATGGGTGAGGAGGAGGAGGGGAGGGAGGAGGAGGAGGAGGTGGTGGTGGTGGTGGTGGTGGTGTAGTAATTGCCCGGAAAGAGAGAGAAGTGTGCAGGTGTGTACAAGGCAAACATTAATATCTTTGTTTATATCAGGTATCTATTCTCCTTCTGCCGTTTCTGTAAAGAGTCGGGAATAGAAAAGATGGTTTGTTCGTGAATTTGTTTTTCAGGTTTCTGAATCTTGCTTCTTTTTCACTCCCCAATAAATTTGGACCATAATTCAGTGTAAAAGTTTTCTGTTTGTTACGTTTTTTTTTCCTTAAAATGGTACTTGTTGCTTGAGTTTTTATATTCATTTCTTATTACCTAAGCAAAAGTAAAGTTATTATAAAGTTGTGCTCATAATAAGGATTCGACGGACAGAAAAACGCACTAATGTATATATATTTTGTGCGTTTGTGTATGTATATATATATATAAATATAATGTATTTACGTATGTATGTATGTATGTATCATTTATACATGTATGTATATATCATGTAGCCGAAAAAACAAAAAGAAATTTTTTGTCTTATTAAAGAAAAAAAGACCAAATGCCTATTTTAGGAAATGTTTCCTTTGAAAAATCTCATTGAGTAGTACTTCCACCCTGATCTGTTTCAGTCTTTTATCATCATTTTCTTTACTCTAATTTCCATTCACTTTCTCTACCTCCCGTCACCATTCGATTTTACGAGAAAGTTGCTGACTCCTGGCTTTATCCCCTGACGAGAAAATGATCTCGAAACACTTTCAAAAAAATGGAGACGCTCTCACAAATCCCGAAAACTTCAATCAAAACAATATCTGCCTCGTTACTAAGGTTCCTCTCAACCACTCCACTGATCTCCACGTTCTCCACCCAACCCATGACGTTCAGAAGGAAGATATATTAGGTTCGGTCTCTACAGACATTTTCCTTGCGTCGTCATGCAACGTCTTCGGGTAACTGTCGTGCAATAGATGTTGCCCGGTAACTCGCCAATCATTTTCAACACGCGAGGAGATCTATTTGCCCTGCTGGCCTAATTACGACTGTGCTGAACCCGCAGAGAGGGATTATTCTAGTGGTGGGGGCGTGGGTGGGTTTGTGGGAGGGACCTAAGTTCGGTGGTACAAGGACTGTGGACTTTTGTAAGGACAATTAGAGGCTAATTAAAGAGGATATGGTCTTTATATTATGTGGCGCTGAATTCATCTCAATTTAACAGCAACTCCTTAAGTTTTGTGCTCAAGGATTAATTTCCGGTGTATGAGAGAAATAGAGATAGAGCTATTATTATTATTATTATTATTATTATTATTATTATTATTATTATTTATTATTTATTATTATTATTATTATTATTATTATTATCCCAGAAGATGAAAACCCCGACTCATATGGATCGAGCCCACACCGTATTGAAATTCTAACTTCCAAAGAAGCTAATTTCTTAAGTAATTTTCATAAAAGCTATATTATTACTAGAGTTCTATCATTCTTTTAAATGATCTAGATTATTCATTTTTCATTCTTTTAAAGTTATCAACACACGTCTTACGATAGTTTTTCCAAATTAAAATTTTTTTCAAACATTTTAAAGTCTTATGAAAACATCTAAATCAGGTTATTTTAAAGATATATTGATGAACTCGCTATATCTCACTGATGGTTGCTTTCACAGGTCAATGATATCAGGTCTTTTTATAAAAAAAAATATAAAAAAGTCATTTAACAGTTGTGTAACATATATTCTCTTATGAATTGTCATCCAAGGTGTGCTTTTGTTTAAGCCTCTTACAATGAAATGCTTTTATGAATATTGTTTGATATGGGAAAAGTTTTTTCTCTTATCCCTTTTGGTTGCTGTCATTTTTGAAATCTCGGTAACGTTCAGAGTACAGACAATTACTGGACTACGTTCAGGAAACCTGATATATTGATGAACGTAATCTCAACATCTCTCCTTCTGGACTGTTTTGCTACCACCGTTGTCAAAGGCAAATGTTGTAAAGAAGACGGTGATTTTCGAGCTGGAGTTGAGACTAGTTTTACCTAAAACCCAGAATTTGTGTGGATATTTCTATTATAGTTTTATCGTCTGTGATCATATTGACAACTCTGTGCTTTTTAAGATTTCACGATTATGCCTGTAACATTTGCCATAGTCCTGGGGACTTTGGGAACCAACGTCTTTTTTTTTTTTTTTTTTTTTTTTTTTTTTTTTTTTTTTTTTTCTTTTGTTTTTTTTTTTTTTTTTTTTTTATTTTTTTTTTTTTTTTTTTGAGTACACGATTTATGCCATTAATCCATTTCCATATTCCTTGACCTTGGACAAATTACATATTTTTTTTTCTTTTTTTGGGTACACGAGTATGGCCTTTAACATTTGCCCTATACCCTTGATTTTGGACAAATCTTTTTTTTTTTACTTTTTTTTTACATTACAGACGATTATGCCTGCAATTTTTCTATATTTCTTGGTATGACCGAATAATTCCGTCCCTAGTTTGACAACATTTTTCCCATAATTCCTGGGTTTTGGGGACGAAACATCTTTTTTTTATTTTATTTATTTATTTATTTTTTTTTTTTTTTTAGTACACAATTATGCCCATATCATTTCCCTTGACTTCTTGGACTTTGAACAAATCAGTTTTTTTTTTTTTTTTTCTTCTTCCTGAGTACAGGATTATACCTGTAACATTTCCCATATTCCTGGATTTTGGACAAGTTTTTTTTTTTTTTTTTTTTTTTTTTTTTTTTTTGTTTTTTGAGTTCACGATTACGCCTTTAACATTTCCACATTCATGGACTTTGGAGAGAAGTGTTTGTTTTTCCTTTTTTATTTTTGAGTACACGATTATGCCTGTAATTTTTCTATATTCCTTGGTAATGACCGAATAATTCGTCCCTAGTTTGACGAACTGTCGTAAGCCTTTTTTTCCTCATTCTGAGAAATGAGCTTGAGAACATTGTGATATTATTCAGAGCTTCTACATAGTTCATGTATTGAGCCAATTTCTTTGGAAAATCTGACAACGCAGACAACCGAAATTATTATATGTTATACTAAAAAACTGACACACAATGATTGGAAAACTTGAAAGCTTAAGAAGAATGGGATACGTCAGTTTTGTCAAAACAGGGACCATTTGTCCACTCGTGTCTTATTTCTTCTGTTTCCGGCCAACAGGTATTAAACTTGTCGTCCCGTGTCATTCATTACAAGTCCAATATTCTTCATTACAAGCCCCGTGTTCTATGCTCTAATCTTGACATAAACCTTATGCAATCTAAAAGACACTTCCTGATGATTAAGCTTGACTTTAGGTCCTGTGACCTGCTTTGAAAACGATCTACCTCTGTGGCAACGGTTGTGAATGAAGTGCATTTACGTAGTTTATGAGGTTTGTCTAGCAATCGCATCTGTAATTGAGATAGGTCAGAATTAGACCATTAAAGGCATTCGTACGTGTACTTTTATCGTGGTGCTTCGTGGTGGAGGGAATTCTTCATATTCAGTATTAATAAATTTTGTACATTTATTGATGTTAGATTTATTAATTGTAAACTTGTAAATTTATTCATTGTAAACCTTTTAGTAAGTCCTGCTCTAATAACTATTCATTCAGTATTATCATTCATATATATATATATATATATATATATATATATATATATATATATTATATATATATATATATATATATATATATATTATATATATGTGTGTGTGTGTATGTATATATACAGAGGTGTGTGTGTGTGTGTTTGTGTGAATATTCATCTGAGGTCAAGGTATTATAATTCAGTGACTTTAAGGTGATGAATATTCACAAGGGTTGACAAATGCTTCCGTAGACAATACGCTTGTTTGGAGGTTGGTCTGCAATAGACAGGATTGCTGAAGGCGCCGTTGGGTGTCGGGTGAGCTGTTAATTGGTCTGGCTGGGGAGACGGGGAGACAGGGGGATTCCCGGGGAGGGGTCGAAGTGGCGTTGTAAATCCTGCCTGGTGAAATTTAGAATTGAGAACTATGATTTCACTATAAACTTTTTGTGATATTTTCATAATTATTAGGTCTCGACTCTTAGGGGGCGGTGATTCTCAAACACGTAATACACACACACACACACACACACACATATATATATGTGTGTGTGTATACATACACACACATATATATATATATATATATATATATAGGATATATATATATATAATATATATATATATCATACATACTATATATATAATCTTTCTTTCTCCATCCACTGAGAGAGAGAGAGAGAGAGAGAGAGAGAGAGAGAGAGTGAGAGAGAGAAAGAGAGAGAGAGAGAGAAATTAGTCCCTTTTATAATCTTAATCCTTCATTGGCATCGCTTATGTTTACAAGGACTTCACAAGAAAGACTTTATTATTCAAGTTATTAAAATCAAATCAGCTTTATAACCATTATGGAAGTTTCTTTTATTTTTTGTTTATTTTTTTTTTCAAGATTATTTCATAAAGGATTTTTATCTTTCCTGTTGTTGCACATTTGAGTTTCCTGCAAAAGAAAACTATTGAGATGGATGTTTGTCTGTCCGTCTGCGCTTTTTCCGTCCGCCCTCAGATCTTAAAACTACTGCGGCTAGAGGGCTGTAAATTGCTATGTTGGTCATCCACCCTCCAATCATCAAGCTCACCAATTGCAGCCCTGTAGCCTCAGTAGTGTGTAACTTATTGAAAGGTAAATTTAACCGTGATCGTGCGTCTGGCACTTCTATTGGTGCCAACAGCACAGTCCACCACCGGGCCATGGTGTTTAAAGTTTCATGGGTCGTGACTGAGTGTTTTCATACAGCATTATATGCTGTACAGAAAACTCTTTCTGGTCAAATCTTACCAAGAATCTTTGGTGGTGACTCATCAGCCATAAATTCAATAAAAATAATATTTAAATTTTTGATATGAGTTTTTTCTAATTAAAAAGAAGAAACAATTTCAGCTCCTAAAATCCAGAAGAAGCATCTGCTAATTAAACCCACCGAAATTGCATTAACTTTTTTTCTAATTAAAACATCTTGCATCACAATCTGGAATAGGGTGTCAAATTATTTCTAGGTGGAGGAAACTCCGGGATACCTATTAGACACACACACACACACACACACACACACACATATATATATATATATATATATATATATATATATATATATATATATATATATATATATATATATATATATATATATATATATATATATATATATATATATATATATATATATATATGTGTGTGTGTGTGTGTGTGTGTGTGTGTGTGCATGTGTGTGTTGATATATATATCTAGTACAATACATGAATTTTTGTTATATATTATCGTGCGTAATATATATCTATATATATATATATATAGATATATATATTATCTAATATATATATATATATATATATAATATTTTCTTTATATATATATATATATATAGATAACATCATAGGTAATAAAAATAAGTATATACATATATACATTATTATAAATATATCATATCTATATATATATATATATATATATATATAAAATATATATATATATATATATATCGGCAATCAGCAGGGTCCATCAAACACATAAAAAGTCCATGGTTTATTAAAAAACCTTTCGCACATAACTCAGTGCATCTTCAGTCTGTAAATTATACTCATTAAAAATATCATAAATAACATTAAAAAAGTAAATAAAAACATCAAAAATTGAAAAAACTTAAAATTAACTTTACTTTAAAAACCATCACAAGAATGTGTCAAAAGTAAAAGAGAGACCCAGTTCCTAACAACCTGTTAGAGTGGAGAAGGGAGAACGACTGACCAAGACTGCAGACCTCCCAAGACTTCAGTTGATGCTAGATATAGAGGAGCACAGATACGTTGGGAGTTTACGGAACCTGCCGTTTAATGTATAAAGACTCAGGGTGGTGGATGTAGTTACTGTGGCTTGTACCACCAACATAGAAAAATGTTTCTTATCAACTTGAATCCTGCATATGGACGCATGGTTCCTAATATTAGAGAATTCAGGTTTTGCTAATTCTCTGTCCCGTTCTGAAACTATATCCCAGGTGACCTGCAATATCTCATCTGCAACAACCTTCGGCAAGAACCAACATAAATACTGAGTTATGTGCGAAACGTTTTTGAATAAACCATGGACTTTTTTTATGTCTTTGATGGACCCTGCTGATTGCCGATATATATATATATATATATATATATATATATATATATATATATATATATATATATATGTGTGTGTGTGTGTGTGTGTGTGTGTGTGTGTGTGTGTGTGTTTGTTTGTCCATTGAAACTCAAATATTTAAACCTGTCAACCTTAATTGCCAAACTCTCCATCAAAGAAAGTTAGCTTGCCTGATAATTAGAGCGACTTCTCTCATTTCAATTGCTCTGGAACAAACTAATATTGTGGTACCTACATATTGACTGATAAAGGAATCCTTATTTATTAAGCAAGTGTGGCGAAGAACCGCTCAGGAACATTAAAAATAATGATTGCAAGCAAATCAGGTCAAATAAGAGTAGCAGGCTAAAACGAGACAGACAGACAGACAGACAGACAGACAGACAGACAGACAGACAGACAGACAGACAAGACAGACAGACAGACAGACAGACAGAGATTACTACTTTACTCATGTTCAGCATTACAGTAGTTGTGTATATCTCTCCTCTAGTGAGAAATATATATTTTTTTTATGAATTTTAAAAGGAAGAACAAATTAAGGATTTAGAACTAATAAGTTTATTTACGATTTATGGCTCTTTTTTTTCATTTCATTTTTCACTTGAGCATTGAGGGCTTTTGTATTGAATGTATTGTGTTTCATTAATTTCTGAAGAGTCTGATTACCTTACTCGAAGATATTTTTCGTCACTGTTTTTCGTTAATTTGGTGATAAGGGACCTTTTCCTCAATTTTGTGTACCTGATAGATTCTATTTTATATAACAAACGTGATTTTGCATTGAAATAAGATATAAATACGGTGTTATGGTTATCAATTAGAGAATTTTGAATGAAATAGAGAATTTTGAACGAATCTTATATATTCAAGTCGCGTTGGGGGTTAGTGCCGTCAGTGCATTTCATGCGGTACACTGTAAGAATTACTTAAGGTGCTTTGCATCGTCCCTTTGGGGCCCTATCTGTAACGCCTTTCAGTCCTTTTACTGTATCTCCGCTCATATTCTTTCTTACACGTTACTTTCCACCCTCTCCATTACAACTGTTTCATAGTGCAATTTCGAAGTTTTTCTCCTGTTACACCTTTCAACCCATTCTTTCTTCAATTTCCCTTTCAGCACTGAATGACCTCATTGTTCCCAGCGTTTGGCCTTAGGCCTGAATTCTATATTCCATCCCATTCCTGTGCAGTCACGTAGCAACACGTACGAGCATAACTGTACAATCTAGGATCGAAAGAACTCTTATGAAATCCTTAATCTCTTGGAGAACCAAACTATTGTTTATATAGGATTATAATGACTGAGTCTCGGTTGCAGTTAAATTAACGCACCAACAATAGAAACGTCAAGAATGTGACGTCAGATTTCTGGTCGAACGAGGAAACTAGATTGTTAATTGCTTTCGGTATTTAAGCGGTTTGGGTGAAGGAAGGTCGGTCTGTCAGTCTGGTTATTATAGAGAAACAGTGAGAACAGAATCAACGTGAGTATTTATAAAGCTCTATAATGTGCAAGTGGAAATTTCACAGCAGTTCACTGCTGCTGTTTTCATTATAATTAGTCTTCCTTTATGTGAATTATTATTTTAATATTATTATTATTGTTATTTGCTGGTATCGTAGATATTACTGCTATTACGAAATAGCCCTTCATTCTTGTCATCTACAATAATAATAATAGCTATAAGTATTTTTCCCATGTGGGTAGAAGTATTGTCTACATGTGGATATTACCCCAGGTTAATTATTGTCCTCCATTGCCTCCATTTGGTCTGTTCTGTTGGGTTTTTTGTGTAATGCAATTTGACGAACAGACGTTTTCTAAAATCGAAAGTAGGCGTGATCAATTTCTTCCAAACTGATATGTTAATGAAATGTTTGTGTCATAATATATATATATATATATATATATATATATATATATATATATATATGATATATATATATATATATAATATGTGATATATATAATATTGTATATATATATATATATATATATATATATGTGTGTGTGTGTGTGTGTGTATGTGTAATATATATATATATATATATATATATATATATATATATATATATATATATATACATTGCATATATAACATATATATATATATATAAAAATATATGTACATACACAAACGATTGCAGAAAGATCACGCTTGCTTGTGAGCTAGTATGCATAAAATTATTTACTTTTACTGAATTAGGAGGGTTGTGGGGGAGGGGGAGTCGTGAAATCGCAAGACTGTTTTTTTCCTAAAGTTTACTGCATCCAACTAGAATATCTTCCGTCTGTCGCATCTGGCTTAAGTGTGACGATGTCGCCTGATTATCTAACCATTCAGAGATGAACCCTATTCATAGGGAACAAGCCTTTCGGGGCCACTGGCTGGGACATTCGAGGTGAGTTATTCATTTAATGCAAATGCGTGAAACTGTCTCGTCTTCTCTGCTGAGCTGTCGATGAAAACTCTTGTTGAAAGAAGGTACTTTGATGTGGACTTCACTTCTTGAGACATCTCTTTTCATACTACCATTTTTTTTTTTGTTTTTTTCCATTTTTTTTTTTTTGTTTTTTTTAGTGGTGGTTTTAATCGCCGTCACAAAGTTCTGAAAACTAACTGTCATTGTCCATGATATCCTAGTTAATTAAATCATCAAACAACCAGATAAAAATGTCATGATACTAATATGCATTAAAATACTGTAGAATTACAAGTAACTAGAGCAGCATGAAAACTTTAAGTAAATTAAAAAAAATAGCAACTTCTAATAATAATTTCAGTGGTGATAATAATAGCGTCCTTCGTCTTCTGATGAAAGCCCATTAAACTCATAGACCGGCTTCAATCTGGTGTTTGACTAAATTCTCCTCCAAAGCCGAGTAAATACTCGAGTTATCACCTGAACAAATACTTCATGAGGTCCTCCTGAGTCGGAATGTCGCCGGGTAATGTGTGAGCATTCGTCTGGACTAGAGAGAGGTAATGGGCGTTGATCAGTCTGTGGTGGCGATTTCATTGCAGACTGACAGTCAGACAGATGGTCACCCTGAATGACAGATAGACTGACACCCTGACAGACAGATTCATAGACACTCAGACAGACAGACAGCAAAGAGACAGACATACAACCTGATATACTACGACTGACAGCCATACTATCAGCCTGACAGTTACAGTCTGTAGCCTGACATTTAGACTGACAGCCTGACAGACAAACTGACAGCCTGACTGACTGACTGACTGCCAGACTTACAGCCTGACCGACAAACAAACATATGGGAAGGTGGGGGAGAGATATGATCTGCATATTGGATTACTTTCATTAACTTGATACTGTTTGCGGTAAAGGTATTCATGTCTATTTGCATTATAATCCTGACTTAGATGTTTTTTTATTTCTTCTTTTTTTTGCCTCACCCAAGAAGGAGATCAGAACAAATAAAAAAACATTGAGGTGGTTCCTTGCGACTGATGCCTCACCTTGAAGTCGGAATAAGAATGCAAATCAGTTTGAACTTGAAGAAACCCTTTGTACCTTATTAAGAAGTTAGCTTCTGTTGATATGATACTAACACCAGTAAAGGTGACACTGGCTTTCACTTATATGGAATGGGTTGAGGATATTTTGACAAAGCATTTTAATAATGGAATGTATGATTTAGAAAGCAAAGTGTTTCGTATTTGTATTGCTGTCATACGATCTTTATCATGTGGAAAGTAGACTAAACGGCCACCACAAAGATGCAACGTCTCAATTAACCATCGAGGAAGTTCCCTGTGCCACCAACCTTCTCAGGAACAAACGACGTTTATGTGGCTGTTTATTCTCGTTATGCTTCGCCTCTGCATCTCAGGGAAGAAAAACGATACTTCATAAGTCACATCCTTTGAGATCAATTCGGGCGCATTTTCACTACTTAAAGGACGAGAGATTTTAGAGAGAGAGTGAGAGAGAGAGAGAGAGAGAGAGAGAGAGAGAGAATGCTTTCGATGTAAAGAAATAGTGAATGTTAGATTACATTTGTCTTTTTAAAAGCCCTGTCGTTCCTTAGATCTTAAAAACTACCGAGACTAGAGGGCTGTAATATTTTTGTATGTTGATCATCCACACTCCATTCATCAAACATACAAGATTGCAGCACTTTAGCCTCAGTGGTCTTTATTTGATTCAAAATTAAAGTCAGCCATCATCGTGCGTTTGGCAATGCTACAGGACATACCACTGCCTGGCAGTGGCTGAAAGCAAACTTCGGCACATTTTTTTTCCTTTCATATAATTTTCATTCGCTCTGCTTCCCATTTCTTTCAGAGATGATTTCTTGCCAACTACCACTTTTTCATGCACATCACCATCTGGGCGGTTTTGGTATCACGTCTGTCATAAGTCATTTATCTGACTATCTGCATGTTATGTTTTAATTGTTACTACTCAATCTCCTACTCCACCGAGATGATTTCTTTTGGCAAAAGTTCTCTCTCTTTGCGCCACCCAAGATTAATTAAATTGCTCTCTCTTCTGTTATGTGGTCAGATTGCAAGAACCTTATTAATATTTATATATATCATGCGTATTCGTCCATCAGTAGAATGAGCACGTGGCCATTTCAATCTGGCGTTGGGTAATGTTACATTTGATATTGGAAACCTGGTTTTATATCATCTACATATTGAAGGAGAAGGTTTATAAGCACACACAGACTGCTTTGTGAAAATTAAAAGCCGTAGAAACAGCTGTTATATTTAATAATAATAATAATAATAATATAATAATAATAATAATAATAATAATAATAATAATGGAGAACAATCCACAGTTATGTAAATGTACATATATTTAAATTTAAAAACAGCAAGGGATAGCTTTCGGGAATCTGTTCGGTTCACCTTATCATCTGAGATTGATAAGGGGAACCGAACAAATTCCCAAAACTATCCTTGCTGGTTTTAGATCCAAATGTATGTACATTTACATAACTGTGGATTTGTTTCTCCATTTGAAGACTCGTGCTACTATGAGGATTTTTAAATAATGATAATAATAATGTAAAGTTAGTAAACACTCTTAAAAATACGTAGTTATTGAATTTTGTTATTGCTGCATCATCTGCATTCAGTTTATATAGAGTTTTCTCTATTTTTCAGTTATTAGAAAAATAGAGAGAACTCTATATAGATAAATGAATAAATAAAATGCAGATGATGCAGCAATAATAATAATCAAATAATAATACTAATAATAATAATATAATAATAATAATAATAATAATAATAATAATAATAAAGCCCTCCACTGGAGCCTGTGCAAGAAACATCAGCTACCTTGCAGTAATAAGTGGTACGAGCACCAACCTGAGGGAGTGATAGAAAACGATCAGGCAAAGATCCTCTGGGACTATGGTATCAGAACGGATAGGGTGATACGTGCAAATAGAGCGGACGTGACGTTGATTGACAAAAGTCAAGAAGGAACTATCACTCATTGATGTCGCAATACCATGGGACCACCATAGTTGAAGAGAAAGAGAGGGAAAAATGGATAAGGATCAAGATCTGAAATTAAAATAAAATAAGAATATATGGGATATGCCAGTGGAATTGTACCCATAATCATAGGAGCACTAGCACGATCCCCAAGAATCCCTGAAAAGGAATTTAGAAAAACTAAAGGCTGAAGTAGCTCCAGGACTCATGCAGAAGAGTGTGATCCTAGAAACGGCACACATAGTAAGAAAAGTGATGGACTCCTAAGGAGGCAGGATGCAACCCGGAACCCCACACTATAAATACCACCCAGTCGAATTGGAGGACTGTGATAGAGCAAAAAAAAAAAAAAAAAAAAAAAAAAAAAAAAAAAAATAATAATAATAATAATAATAATAATAATAATAATAATAATAATAATAAATAATAATAATAATAAAAGTTCTAAGGAGTCCACAATAATAAAAATGTTAAGAGTTCGTGGATAATTTAAACACTTTTATAAAGCTTTCTAACCTTTCCCTGAATGATTAAATCATTTATTTGGACTGAAGATGAACCCAGGGAAGGGATCGAAAGCTTTATAAAGATTTTAAAATTATACACGAACTCTTAATATTTTTTTTTTCATTTACTGTGGAACCTCCTTATAACATTATATTATGCCCTCGTGATAGGTAGTTTTTCCCAATAATAAATAATAATAATAATAATAATAATAATAATAATAATAATAATAATAATAATAATATAATAATAATAACCAGTCCCGAAAATAATATAAAAGCAACAATAAGCTCAGCTGGAGCGATTACTTAAATCTTGCGATCCTTAACCCAGAGAAAATTAATCTTCCCCCCAAGGCGATATCCTACCGCCACCTCTCTCTCTCTCTCTCTCTCTCTCTCTCTCTCTCTCTCTCTCTCTCTCCGAGTAATTCTTCTTCGTTTTATTCACGGCTGTCGTTATCGGAAATGCTGCGTTATTTCAGTTCACGTCACATTCACACATTTGAAGTTTGACCGAGTTTCCTTTTCGTTATTGTCTTAGTTTTTGTACTGAAATGGTCCCCGTTTTAGACGTCCCTCATTTGCTAGAAGAGTGACATAACTCAAAAATTGCTATTTTTCAGAATAAGCAATTTTAAGTTTAAAGCTCTCTATACTTTGTCCATCGATATTAAGTTCATTCTTTTATTGAGTCGTTAGTATCACAAATACAAATAAGACTTTTATTACAATATGGAACAATGAACTGGATATCTGATTGTATCAATAATTCAAAAAATCATTTTTTGAGCTGCGTAACCATTCTGGCGAATGAGCGATGTGTACTTTTATTCATCAAAAGAGCTTGAGAAGTTTTACATAGGGTTCATCTTGGGGATACTAATAATAATGATAGTGGAAAAGTAAATCCACAATGATACGTCTGTTTGTCTTGTTATTTAAAATACAAAGCAGGTCATCGAAAGCTTTCTGCTTTGTATTTTATTGATTCATGTGATTATGAGTTTTCTTTGAATAATAATAATAATAATAACTAATAATAATAATAATAATAATAATAATAATAATAATAATAATAATAATAATAATAATAATAATAATAATAAAAAAATATGATTAAATGGGTAAAAATTATTTTTCCGTTTCTCATCTGCTTGAAATTTACAAAGATTCAACTATAATTTCGATGGGAGTTACTTCGGCATCGCCGGAGGAATCCCACGGAATTTATGGGCGATGTTCAATCAATGAAATCTCGAAGGGTGAAAAACTAGGGTCTGGATCGTCCATTCCCTCTTGTGTGAAGTTACTGGAATGCTGGAGATGAAGCTCTCCTGGAAGACCTGGAGAGGGAAGGTTCTGGGAAGATGATGGTCTAACCCCTTCCCTTGACGGAGGATTTTGAGAACGAAAGTGTTTTTTATGGACTTTCAGTCTCGCAAGTAAAATAATTGGAATGCTTGAGATGCTGCACTTCTGGAAGACCTGGAATCGATATTTCTGAAGGGGTAGACTAATCTCTCCCTACTGTACTGAATATACTGAGATCATCTGGTTACATATATACGTTTATATAAATATATATATATATATATATATATATATATATTATATATTATATATATATATATATATATATATATATATATATATATATATAATATATATATATATATATATATATATATATATATATATATATATATATATATATATATCTATATATATATGTTTAGGCTGTTGCCTTGTATAATAAGGCGCCCTATGAGGTAATGTTAGACTTGCGATATTCTTACTCTAAGTCGGTTGGTTATGCACTTCCATACTCATTGGAGTGTCTTGGGGTTTGATGATAACTTACGAAGTGGTTATGACGACGATGTGTTAAACTCATGATGATATCTTTTCTGATGTCAGGTTTCTAGTAGAAAAAACGAAGTATAAAAAATAGTTCTATTCTCTGAGATTACATGATGAATATCAGATAGGATTGTACAGGTCTGCCAATGACGATGGCTTGATCGCTTCTGTCAATGATGATGGCTAATTCCACTCTCCATGATGAAGCTTAGGTAAAGATGTACAGGTCTGCCAATGATGATGGCTAACTCTATTCTGCCTACCATCTCGGTTACAAGTCATAAAGGAAGCAGACAGTAGCTCGAACATATGAACATACATACAAATGAGACACATTAGAAAATCACGTAGGCCGTTTGAATTATAGGTCGCGGTAGTTGTCTCAAGCAGGAAGCTTGGACTAATGTTTCAAAACAAATGAAGGACCACAGGTGACGGCATGTCAACTTAGCCTACTTTATTGTCTCTGGTCTGATCACATTCCTGCAAGCAATATGGTTGACCTCTTTAGTTTTAGTTTTTTATATATATGGAATAACATTCCATATTTTTTATTATGTAATCACTGACATATATATATATATATATATATATATATATATATATATATATATATATATATATATATATATATATATATATATGCCTCATCAAGGTGGGTATCCTGTGCTCACCCAGGCTTTTTCACATTGCAAGAAAGGTAATGGATACCTTGATTGAGGAATATTCCTTTATTGCAGATCAAGTGCATGAAGGCTTTAACACGGGCATGACGTCAAACCACAGCCACTGATTGGTTGTTTCAACTTCGATGTTGATGTGTGGGGGCGTCGTGTTCTTCAATGAATTATATTCATTTCTGTCTGCTGTATATGATTGCTTTGCCTTGAAGGCAGCTTTGTTCTTCAAGGCACTAGTCATTTGATTTGTAACACCTATTTGGTATAGATAATTTTACAATGAATTTGTTACTTTTAGCTTACACGGGGAGTAAGCCTCAACCTACTTTTTTTGCCGTTGTTGTTCTTGTTGGGTGGCTAGGAAAGGTCTATGGAAGAGCCTAAAAAGGTCTTTAAAAGGTGTTTTGCGTTGAGTTAAAGATACAGGAATTTTAGGATGGGATATTTATGGTTTATTTGTTAGAATGAAAATGTAAAAAATTACTGGGCATTTTAAACAGTACAGA
>NC_087207.1:86042034-86047034 GCF_015104395.2 Macrobrachium nipponense
TCTTCTTTGCTAGAAGAAGGAGGCTTGCTCTCTGAATTTTGATATTTTCGTATCAATAAGGATAAATTACGTTAAAGGATATCAGTGGTGCTTATCTTTTTGATTTTCGAGGAATTTTATTTTAGATTCGTCAATTGTTCTTCAGTCCAGCTCTAGCCTCAGTAGCACCTTAATAATGTTATTGGTGAATTTTCTGTAAATGTGTATTAGTTCCAGTAAAATCATTCTCTCTCTCTCTCTCTCTCTCTCTCTCTCTCTCTCTCTCTCTCTCTCTCTCTCTCTCTGTTGGGTGCTCGGAGATTGCAGATTAAATGTACTGCACTTTTGTTAAAAATGGCAAGAGATATATATTTTTCATTTTTGCGTAATGGAAGCTGTGCCCCATCCTTTCACACCAACCTTCATGGAGGTGAATCACTCTTAGCATTTACATCAAGATTTCTATTGCGATTTTCGCGCTACTCGGGGAGTAAGCCTACAAACTTTGTTGTTACTGTTGTTCTTTTCTGTTGTTGTTGTGTTCGTTGTTCTTGTTATGGGAAGTGTAGGAAAAGTCTGTGGAAAAGCCTAGAAAGGTCTGAAAAATGTTTCACGTTGGGGTAAATACACTGGAATTTTAAGATAGGATATATATGGTTTATTTATTCCGAACGAAAATTTAGAGAATAAATACTGTGTGTGTTAAACCAGTACAGAACAATTATTTCTAATGAAATATAGCGTATTTATTTACATTTTCGTGGGTGAAACAACGCTCTATTTGATCGACTGTAGATTTTAGCATATGCCTCGAATAAGCTGGAGGTCGGATGACGCCTTGTTATCTCTGGAAATAATTGAAGTCACATTGTCACAAACAAGAAAGAATTAAATCATAACAGGCCAGCAGCTGAATAGCAAAGACGGGCGAAGAGAAAGGAGGGAACTCAATTGAGATTCTTTCAGTATGTGATAATGAAATAGATCTGTTACTTCACACTAAAAACAGCTTCTAATCAATGATTGTGGAAACTTCCTCATTTCTTAGAATATCGGACTTTTCCTAGATAGTGACTCCTGGCAACTTTCGGGATCGCTATCTAGGACTAATATATCTTTGGGAGTCATTAGCTGTATGATATTTATAGTCTTTTGTTTATGTTTTTACGGTCATCCCTAACGGGCGTGTGCTAAAACGCCTTTACAAAGGTGATTACATACTGGGTTAAGCGCCTCAGTGGTGTGGTCGGTATGGTGTTGGCGTGCCACCTCGATGGCCGCGAGTTCGATTCTCGGGCATTCCATTGAGGGGTCAGAGATGTGTATTTCTGGTGATAGAAGTTCACTCTCGACGTTGGTTCGGAAGTCACGTAAAGCCTTTGGTCCCGTTGCTGAATAACCACTGGTTCCATGAAACGTAAAAACGCCATACAAACAAACATACCGGGTTAAAACATTTGGGGTCAATATCTTTATCAAAGATCCCAGATATCAAACCTCGCCTTAATGTTGACATTGTCTAGTAAATGAATTGACGAAGAATAAAGAGTTATATAAGATCGGAGGGGATAAAACTGAGCGCGAATGGTATGAAAATAGAAATACAATAAAAAAAAAGAAAAACCTCGAAGCGCCAAGTCTTCTTTCATTTTATTAATGGCGTAGCCTTCGCAAGAATTAATGGACGTTCGAGTGACACTGTTTTTGCAGACAGGTCCTTCTGGTGATTAGGAGGAGAAAACAAATTCGAAGGCAGCTGCCTTCAAAATGTTTGTGTTCCAAATAAGAAAAAACTGCCTTAAATATCAGGGACGATTTATGTGGTTTGATTTTTATTTCATGTTATCCCTAATTTTCTTAACTTTTGTATCTGTTTTATTAGTATTTTTACCTTTATTTATTTTCACTTTATCTATTTATTTATTATATATAGTATTTATTTTTTATTTCTCTTATTTTAGGCATACAGGGAAATGCATTATTTATTGATATTTTATGCATACAGGGAAATGCATTACCTATTGACAGTTATTTTCATTTTTCATTGTTATCTATTTTCACTTCTTTAGTTGTTATTTATTTTAATTGAATTTTATGTGTTTATTATTCTATTTAAGTTTCCTTTTATTTTAGGCATACAGGGAAATGCATAATTATCTATAGACAGTAACTGAAAAGAGTTAAACGATAACAAACATTGTACAGAAAAATAGAAATTCTAATTTTCCAAATGAAAAAGTGTGGCATTACTCAAATTAGCTGATTTATCAATGCAGGCCCTTAAGTAGAAAGTTTTGTTTCACTTATTAAAAAGAAACTAATCCTAAAGAATGCCATGACCACCGCAGTTTATCAGATCGAACTAAACCTTTTTCAAAAACAGCCCAAATGAGTTTTTTATATTGGTATTCCCTTGCGTTCACCTATCGATGTGTGAACAAGCAAGAGCTTCTCGTAAAAGGGTATATCTGATTTTCTGCGAAGTTGGAGGTCACTCGTGACCTTTTGACACCTTCAGGATTTAGTGATGATCTAATTTGAATGAAATTTACATCATCCTAAAACAATTCCACGACAAGTATTTTGATGAATATTTAATTTTTTCCTGTTCGATATTTGTCAGAAGGGACTTTTGTTTCCCGTACCATAATTTAGGGATCCAGTGTATCTCACAAAACCACTTATACCCAAAACTGGTAAAATTACTTGCTACCAATTTCTAATGACCCTCCAACAACTATTTAAAAAAATGAGAGACATATATGTTATTTATTTTACTCAATGATCCCCAACTCCTGGGCCTTTCATAAGTGGTTAAGCTGGCAATTGTCTGTAATCTGCATCATAATCCTTACGTGATTACACCTTCAGAGCGCTTATATGAAACCAAATTTACTTTTCCCGTCTCCCGTTTTTCACCATCTGCATTCTAAGGGCATTTCTGGGCAACGAGGAATATTTACCGTTTTTTTTTGTTAAAAGCCGAAGTCCTCAAGACAAAATCTCATCTAACTTTTTTTTTTTTGATATAGAATGGTAGTTGATAGCCTGCCTTTGCCAACAGCTGCAGTTTATGAACCGTTTTGCAACGTTCTTCAATATGCAGCTATCACCCAAGTTGAAACTTTATGCTTCGTAAAGATAATATTTCCAGTCCTCTCTCTCTCTCTCATCTCTCTCTCTCTCTCTCTCTCTCTCTCCATATTTTTAGATGCATTGTGAAATTTTAATTATTTTTTAGTTATTTTGGTACTTTACTTTTTAACAAACATGTAGGATTTTATTGAATTTATAAAAGCAAAGATGAGAAATTCTTGAGCACATTTTATTCTATTTTGAATATTTTTTTTTTTTTTTTATCTACGTAACTACAGCTTTATAGTTTGTTCCCTAAATCCTAAATAACCATTGAACTTTCGAATAGTCACTGTTCAGACCTTTCTCTCCAGACGATGAAATAAATAGGTTGAATGTCTACATTGTAAGTCGGTAGGTCGCTTATAAATGGTACAGTTTGTCGAATCGTCTGCAACGACAAAATATCAGTAAATAGAAGAAAAGCTTGAGAATAGGGATGAGCTCCCTGGTGTCACCACTCATGCATCAATATATATATATATATATATATATATATATATATATATATATATATATATATATATATATATATATATATACATACATATATATTATATATATATATATATATATATATATATATATATATATATATATATATATATATATATATATATATACATACATATATATATATATATATATATATATATATATATATATATATATATATATATATTATATATATATATAGAGAGAGAGAGAGAGAGAGAGAGAGAGAGAGAGAGAGAGAGAGAGAGAGAGAGAGAGAGATTCGTATACTCTGAAACCAGAATGCTACTAATATTGTTTTGATAAAGAATGGGTGCTATTATCCACCATGATTAATTGAAACCCGAAGACGTGTAAGCATAACACAAAAGTACTTTGTAGCTGCTCAGGTAATAACTGGGTCTTTCTGCCGAGGTAATCACAAAATGGAAAAAGAATTGTCGTCATCTGACAGGCGGAAATAATGATACCTTCAGGAGATGAAATCTACCTCGGTGAGGACGCGTCCTAATCATAGTCCTCTATTAGAAACAAATAATAACTCGTGATATCTTTGGCCTTTGGCGCTTATTTCTATATATTCTGTTAATGGGAGATACGAGCGCTAATGAAAAGAGCGCTAGGAGTACGACGAATAGACTGGAACGGGAAATGATACTGTGACTACATACGAGCTTCAGTACTCTGCTTGGATGGCTTAGTCTCATAGCTAGAGAGAGAGAGAGAGAGAGAGAGAGAGAGAGAGAGACCTCCAGTACTTTAGTTGGCTGGTTCCGTCTTATAAGCTAGAGAGAGAGAGAGAGAGAGAGAGCTTCAGTACTCTGGTTGCCTGGCTTCGTCCTCATAATCTAGAGGAGAGAGAGAGAGAGAGAGAGGGTGTAGGGGGGCAGTGATTGACATCCATTAATCCTGAAAGTCTTTGGAAGAGGTGAAATTTAATCAGAAATACGATCAATTACTGATGAGCGAAATGTATTCGAGCAAAAGTACATTCAGATTAGGGAAATTCAGTTGATCCTGTCTCCCGTTTAACTTTATTTAGTTTTGTCAGTTTTTGTTCATTTGTCATATTGCTGACAAATAATACTTTCTTTTATTGACTGAAATTGATGGTAATGTATTTGATACTGAGAAGGCATGAACGGATATGGCTATTATAATTATAAAAAAGATTGTCATTACCAGGACTTCTTTCATCTCGACTGGTAGCGAACCCTACTCTTAAAAAGAGGCTTTAATTCACTTCTGGAGAAAAGAAATGGTGGAAGAACTGATGTGGATAGAGACTGAACGCTGGAAAATTAAACGTGGTGGTCCAACAAGCACCCTTGTTAGCGAACTCTGTACAGTCATTCAAATTGTAAGTTTGTTTTCAAGTCTAAGGCAAATCT
>NC_087207.1:86052034-86080577 GCF_015104395.2 Macrobrachium nipponense
TGAGGGTTTTAATTTTTCTTTAGAGTAAACTTCACGAAATCGGGCCAATCTTGTCAGTCATTGACGCAGAGAAGTAAATCGTTTTTTATTATTGAAACGACCCATAGTTGCCTTGCAGTCCGTCAGGTTATGCATAATATTTTGCCGAACCTGACAAATTTTATCTCGTGGGGCGGGGGGGGGGGGGGAGGCTGGGGGGAGGGGCCTTCGGGCTTCTTACTCCAAACAGCATTTTCAAACGTGGCAAGTTCCGCGTTGGCCGAGTGGTTTTCTCACTTGGCTACCAGTCCGGTGGTCCGAAGTTCGATTCTCGGCTCTGCCATGCTGCGGAAAAAGGAATTTATTTCTGGTGATGGAAATTAATTTCTCGATATAATATGGTTCCGATCCCACAATAAGCTGTAGGTCTTGTTGCTAGACGACCAATTTGTTCCTAGCCCGGGCCAGCCCTAGAGCTATTAATCAGCTCAGTTGTCTGGTTAAACTAAGATATACTTTTTCTTAAACGTGGCAAGCTGCAGTCAGCCATGAAAACTGATGCTGCCTCTTCATCTCCTCATCGTATTTTCATCTAACCTTAATGGGCGTCTTTATCTTATCATTTAAATGAATGGAAGAAGACATCTTTCCCGAGTAGAAGAGCAATGTTTGTCGGCGAAGTTATTACCTTTACAAGAGCTCACCCAGCTAATGACATCTCGCCTTCCAGCATTGTCTTGGAGGTGTTTCCTGGACCGTTAGAAATGAGAGAGCGTTGCTGTAAATGACCGGACCTTAATGAGGGAGGTGGGGGAGGGGGGGTGACAATAAATAAAGAGAAGCCAAGGTGTGGAACGAAATGAGAAGGTATTGCGAGAAGAACGTGTCTCAAAAGAATGAACGATGGTCTGTAATGAATGAAAAGATCTGTCGATCGTAAATATGATATGTCTTACTTCGCGAAAAAAAATCAGTATTCACATTTTTATAATCATTGAAACCTGAGCTGTCGTTTATTGTTCTAAAAGTGTTTCAAGTGAATTTGCTTATCAGTTTTCTGCATAGAAATATATTTCTATCTGAATAGTTTAATGTTTCATTTCATTTCGAAGACAAAAGGGAGAGAGACGAGTTGTAGGTCCTTCCTCGTTTTTGGTCGGAAATAACCTTACATTCACATTTGGATCTCTGGTTTCAAACGTTAGTTGGAGTAACTTTATTTTCTTACAACATTATTTTAATAATTTTTCCCCCTTATACATCTTGATTTTTTTTTTTCTTTTTTCATTTCATTTTCTTATTCAAGTTCAGGAAACAAAAACGTTCAAGAAATATTCTGCAGCTGCTATGTCAAAAAAAAAAAATAAATAAACATTATGCAATTGAATTTACTAAAAAAATTATGCATATTGAATTTACCGTATTTTTTCTTTACCAGTTAGAAGCAATAATAGTTTTATCTTTTAAATCCATAATGGCTTCCGTTTTGTGGCCATTACTCGAAAACCTTTCACAGGATTTTTTGGGACTTAATGGATGAAATTAAGATTGATCTCCTGTACGTATACGCAAAGTCTCAGTCATCAATCTAAATCTGATTTGACCTCTGATCGTACCGTGCTAATATATGCTTGTTGTCTTTGCTCTCTCGAAGAGCTTTCTTTTGTTTGTCGATTTAGTTACCTAAAACTTTAGGAGGTAATGAAAATTGTCTACGAAATAGGAATATTAAAGTACTCATGTCATGTTCATGGAAATGCTCCATCTTATGTTTGAATAAAAATAGTCTGTGTTTATTAGAAAACGTGCTTTTATTATTATTATTATTATTATTATTATTTTATTATTATTATTATTATTATTATTATTATTATTATTATTATTATTCACACCACGCCAACTTTATAAAATGTATTATTTCCTCACGTAATAAATCCAATGGAGTCCTTTGAGCGAGCCGATCCATCGCCAAGAAAAATTTCCAAGTGAACAAGAGATTTCATTCGGGTTCCAGAGGCTCTTTGGAGGCTGGAGGAATTTTTTGTAAGTGAACGAGGTGTTTCCTGGAATTCTCTTCTGAATGTACAACTGGAAAAGTTTGTCCCACTTTTTCATAAAATTCTTTTCGAAATTTCCTGTTCTCTGGCCGCGTTTATACTTACATTTGTTCGTGCAGTATTATCGAAAGTTTATGCGCACGATACGATTTGTTGCGACTACGTTTGCTGAACTTCCATTTCTGCTTTGTTTCATGGAGTCTCCTGCACTTCTTCGTGACGTCCTTCTGATATGGAAAACGTTGCTTCCCATTGTCCATCCATTTCGCCATTATGTTGATGCAACAAGTCATTACAACAAAAAGAGTCCCTCGTTGGACAAGTGGTTTTCGCACATGGCTACCAATCCGGTGGTCCGAAGTTCAATTCTTGGCTCGGCCTACGCGGAATCAGGAATTTATTTCTGGTGATAGAAATTAATTTCTCGATATAATGTAGTTCGGATCACACAGTAAGCTGTAGGTCCGTTGCTAGGTGACCAATTGGTTCCTAGCCACGTAAAAATATCTAATCCTTCGGGCCAGCCCTAAGAGAGCTGTTAATCAGCTCAGTGGTCTGGTAAAACTAAGGTATACTTAACATTTATAAATTACAACAAAAGTGTTTTTTCGTTACATGCCTTATTATGGAATATTCACTGTTGGTAAGAACTGCATTGAAATAACATTTGGTCATTTACTGATCACCAACTGAATTCCTGTTGATTTCACTTTTATGGAAAGTCATTTATAATTATAGGACATAAGTTAATTTACTTTGAAGAAGAGAGCGATATGTTAAACCTTCAAAGATGCATTTTATTAATGTTAATCCTACCTTCGTTTTGGAAAATGTCATTTATTATTTTCTTCTCTTCACTCGGTCGTTTCTTCGCTTCGTCGGATTCTAAGGACATTCTCCCAGTTTTCTTCAAAGTTGTCTCTCGTTGATGCATTTCTCATTCTTTCATTATTTCCCAATTTCCCCGTCATGATTTGGTGGCATTGTCGCTGAATTAAGAGATCCCGTTAGCCTAACATTCCTTACTTTTATATATATATATATACATATATATATATATATATATATATATATATATATATATATATATATATATATATATATGTATGTATGTATGTATGTATGTGTGTGTGTGTGTAATGTTTCTAGCAATAGAGAGAGAGAGAGAGAGAGAGAGATGAGAGAGCAGGAGACACAAAGACAATATAACATACAAAAACATTTAGAGTAATAACTACGTAATACCTAGGAGAGAGAGAGAGAGAGAGAGAGAGAGAGAGAGAGAGAGAGAGAGAGTGAAGAATAGACGAGAAGTCTTTTGCCATGCAAATGCAATGCATCAATAACTCACTCAGTAAAACCATGGCCAGCATCTCATGGCAGCCACCAGAGAGATAGTCGAGTCCCCCAATATTGCTTCGTGATTAGATTTCACTCGACGGTTGAAATAAATCACTCAGCAATGAATCTCTTTTGCTCAGAAGTTGGAATATGTTTCATACAGTTCATGCAGTGATGGAAGCTCTCTCAGATGGATGCTCTCTCATATTTTATCAACAAACATTGTCAAACAGAGTTTAGGGACTGTTGAAATGCCAATAAAATATTCATGAATCTACAGAAAATGTAGTATTTCTGTATGCCATTTATTTGGCAAACTAAATTGATCAAAATGGTCGGATCTTATGAAAGTGCTTTATTTGTCTCCCTGAGGATGCAGTGCAACTAGAACTTCAAGGGAAGATGCAATGCACTACAATCCCAATGCTATTCTCCTTGCATTTCAATACTGTTAATTTGTTTAATAATTTATTTTTTTTAGTTTTATTTTACATAAGTAAGGTCTCTTCTTTCTGTATTTCCCTTTACGTCCTCTTACTTCTTCCTTGAATTTCAAGTCCATTAATGGTCCCTTTGGCGTGATTGTTCCATGTGAATGGTGTTCATCTTCTGAATAATAATAATAATAATAATAATAATAATAATAATAATAATAATAATAATAATAATAATAATAATAATAATAATAAGATAATAATAATCCAAAGAAAACCATAATAACGCGAGTCAATAAAAGGGAAAAGTAAATCCACAGTATAATGCCTGTTTGATTTTATTTATAAAGTATATACAGCAGAAAGCTTTCGATGACCTGCACGTTCCTCCTTGATGAAAGTTTTTCTGCTGTATATATTTTAAATAAAAAATCAAACAAGCATACTGCTGTGGATTTACTTTCCCAATAATGAGAGAAATAATAACACAAAATCCTCTGTTGTTCAACTCCAGCAAATTAATGGAAAGCGCCCATTTATTGAACCTCAGGAAGTAAATCTCTTGTTCGTGAAAACAGGAAAGAGTTCTTGTCTGCTCTTAAGTCGCCAGATTTCCGGAAATCGTAAGTTTAGTTCTGCAGTAAAGGATAGCCTTCTCTTGTTTACTGAAAGTGGAAGTGAATTGTGCGGTGGTCTTTGATATTGTGGGAGACTTTTGTTTGCGTTAACCGGAAAGATAATGATTTGTTGTGTGTGTATCTAGTATATACATTTATATGTATATATATATATATATATATATATATATATATATATATATATTATATGATATATATATATATATATATATAATATATGGCACAGATGTGTTCCCCATTTTATCGTCGGAAAATTCATCACTTCATCGAATGATTTAATTCATAAAGAAACAAAATTCTTCCCTCGTCAAGACCAACATATGCTTTTATCTTCACTTAACGTTATACATATCAGGAAAGAATGTTGAACGAAGTTGTGTAATCTGTTTTTAACGCTTTATTTGCGCGGCAGGAAGTACCGGTTTAAAATTGGATTATATCGAATGGAGGCAGTTGGAATCTCTGACGATCTCTGAAACATTTTTTTGCAAATATTTTCCCCGGAAGGAGAAAGTGCCATTAAGTAGATTGCTGAAATCTGGTGGACCTTTAATACATCAGGGAAACTCGATGTTTACTTATTGGGCAGCAGAGGGGAAAGGTTACAACTCAACTTGAAGAGGACGTCAGAAGTTCCGAATAAAGAAACTTTGTTGATCACAGAGGGAAGGAGGCTCGGAGCCCGTTCGGCCGCCTTTCTGAAAGCTCGTCTCTGCAGATGTTTTTTTTATTTATTTTTTTTTTTTTACCTTTTCCGCTCTTCTTCACTTTCTGAAAGAACTGGGTGAGGGAAATTGAAAGATGAAAAGATTAAAATATGGACTGATCGAGGGAAATATGATTTTGGCTTTGTCATCGGGAGTTGACTCCTTCCCAGATAGTGATCCACAAAAGGTTTTAGGCGCCTCAATGGCGTGATCGGTATGGTCTTGGCCTGCCACCTGGGTGGCTTCGAGTTCGATTCTTTGGCATTTCACTGAGAGGTTTAGAGATGTGTATTTCTGGACAGAAGTTCCCTTCTCGACGTGGTTCGGAGGTCACGTAAAGCCGTTGGTCCCGTGCTGAATAACCACTGGTTCCGTGCAACGTAAAAAACACAATACAAACAAAACAAATAAAGCAAACCCAAAGGAGTTAATCCGATGCGTATCCACCTTTGCAACGTGTTTAGTACAAACCCGTTGGGAATGACCCTAAAAACATGAACAAGAGACTGTAATATCGTTAAAATGATGATCCCAAGAAATATTAGTCCTGGATCACGACCCCCACCTGAGATAACAAGAGGGCTTAATTCTTAGTTTAACCATGTTTGGTAATAAGACAAAAGTATATACTTAGCATCTCTTCTCCAGTGTTCCAATTTTCCTTCGGGGTTGTAAATTTGTTCATTATATATATATATATATATATATATATATATATATATATATATATATATATATATATATATATATATATAGACAGGTTGAGAAATAGATAGTAAAGCGTTTTATGATTAATTTGCAAAGTGCATTTTTCAGGTTTACCGAAAGTAAATTGTGACCTTTATACATAACTGATTTTGCAGAACCATTGGCCTTCGTCAGATTTGAAATAATAAAGTTGATTCCTTTGGATTTGAATGTCAACAATAACACCAAGACAAATAGTCACAAATAATCTCAATCCGGAGCGGACAATTCAAGTAAAAATATGCATTTATTTTAACCCATTGAAACTGCGCACAGCGGAAACCATTTTGAATCTAATGGTTATACATCCCCGGCGAGGGCCGTTTTAAAGGTTTCATTTGCGTTTTTGTTCGAAACTCTCTCTGTCGCCGCGAAAAATAAATGCAAGCTGTGAATTAGTAGAAAAGAAGGAAAAAAAATGAAAATCATTGCATAATGACTCTGATATTTTATAGCATGAATAGTAGATTGATTAATTATGCATACAGTAAAATATACAAGCTAGTCTCTCTCTCTCTCTCTCTTCTCTCTCTCTCTCGTCTCTCTCTCGTCTCCCTTCTCTTCTCTCTCTCTCTCTCTCTCTCTAATATATATGATATATATAATAATCTATAATTATATATATATATTGTTTATATTATATAGAGTATATATTATATAGTATATATATTTATAGCATGAATAGTTAGATTGATTAATTATGTATACAGTAAATATACAAGTTAGTCTCTCTCTCTCTCTCTCTCTCTCTCTCTCTCTCTCTCTCTCTCTCTATATATATATATAATATATATATATATATATATATATATATATATATAATATATATATATATATATATATATATATATATATATATATATATACATATATATATATATATATATATATATATATATATATATATATATATATATATATATATATATATATATATATAATATTGCTTATTGTATGCACCACATAGTATGGAGAGATTCGACGGCGATTATCGGGGACAAATACATCCATACATATATCCCTGATATAAGTACCATTTACATTTTCGCATGCGCAACCTTTGCTTGGCTTTAGATAGGTAGTGTCAATTTAAAACAGAAGAAAGCCGTCACAGCATAAAAAAAAAAAAAACTGGGGGGGAAACCTCACTTCCTTGACAGACCATTTGACAGGCTACATACGGCCAATACTCAGCAGGCAAAGTGAAGTTAGCTGTCAAAGGAATAGTCAAACGAGGTTCACCCTGGATCTGGGCTGTTTGCCGAGCGCAGTGTTCGACTTCATTCCCTTTGATCGCTTACTTCTTGCACTCGACCATCTTTCTTTCATTCGGTAAACAGTATTTACTCGAGGTCGCCTCAAGTCCCCTCCTTGAGAGAAGGATTCTTCGTTTATTTCTCATTCGGTAATTAACTTCCAAAACTCCTTCAATACCTCGTAGATCGTTTCGTTGGCTCTTTTCCTCGGGGCGTTTATGAAACGAATCGCGTGAGTGGCACGAACCGATGGAACTTTCTAATGAATCGTCCAAAAGTGTCTCGCTTAATCAAAGGAGAGACAACAACTCGGAATATTTCGAGTGTTTCTTCAGCCGTGTCTCATAAGCGTTAACTGAGATTCCTTGCTAAATTTTGAACTCTAAATGTTTTTTATTCATTTATATATTGTTTTATTTTTTCATTGTAAATCGTTATTTTTATAATTGCTGTTATGCTCACTTTTGAAGTCCTTCACTATTTTCTTGAATGTATATTGACGTATAAATTGCGACATACAAGTGGTGTGAGTTTATATATATATATATATATATATATATATATATATATATATATATATATATATATATATATATATATATATATATTATATAGTTTATATATATATATATATATATATATATATATATATATATTAGTTTATATATATATCTATATATATATATATATATATATATATATATATATATATATATAATATATATATATATTAGATGAAAAGAGGGAGAATGGCTAATAATATGTTTAAATTATCATGTAATGATAGTGAAGTCACATAGCTCTCCTCGCTTAGAGACAAGAGGTGGTGCAGTACAAGTTCACTCAGAGAAAAGGTATTTGCTGAACAAGCAACTTGACTCAGAGATCATTCCCCCGATCGTGAGGCATGTACATTCGGTTGTACGCGTGTTAAACGGCCTATAGTTCAGGGTACTTGTGGAAGACGCATTCTTTGAGACGAACGATAATAGATCAAGTGGTTGCTCCGAGTGTCGGGAGAAAACGCCCATTGTAAAGGTAGAACACATTCTATGAAAAAACTTAGAAAAACTGTTACCTTTTGAAAAGAGAGAGAAGTGTGAAATACTCTCTTTACGTGAATACTTTGAAAAGAGTGATGCGGGGGATATGTTTCTATACCTATTATCTTTATTACAGATGGGTCCAATTCCATGGTTGATTAGAAACGGGATTCTCTAACCTGACTAATACGAGACTTAGACATTTTTGGGGTTTGGGAGCAAAACCTTAGTCAGGAGGGTAGAATGTTATCTTACTGGTTTCTTTTATGGGTAGATTTGGGTGCTTATGCCATTATGACTTGTTAATCATTTTGTTCTATGTTATATCCAATTGCTTTGGGAAATAAATAGTATTTTTCTATATTTAAGCAGTTTTAATAAGCCTCGTGACATGTTGCAGACAGGGCGCCGTTGGCAACAAGTAAGAGTTGCCAGTTTGTGTAGTTTAGGGAATAAGGAGGGTTTGAAACATATATAATATGTGTGTGTGTGTGTTCGAGAAGTTAGTGGGCATTATGTTCATTATTATTACATACGTATCTGGTAAAGTGTGACCAGTAATATATATATATATATATACATACATTATATATATATATGTATATATATATATATATATATATATATATATATATATATATATATATATATATATATATATATATATATATATATATATATATATATGTGTGTGTGTGTAAGACATAGGGTTTTGATTAATAATATATTGTTCGTGCATTCTCTGTAACCTGTGGAATGTGGAGGACAGGGCAGAGTAACGACCTGAGAATAGCTGATGAATGAGTTCTAGGGGATGGCGTGAGATAAAAGTGCTTAGTTCAGGAAGTCAACGTACGACAGTTTATGAACTCTTCTCAAAGTGCATTTGTGAAACTAGATGCAGCTAGAACCGCGAGGTGCTAGCGAACTGTGTGTTCGTACGTACGTGTGCGCCTCTTTCTGTTAAAAGCGTTCATACCCAAACCTATGGGAGGGATTTTGACAGAGGGCTTCGAGTCATAGGCAAAGATGCCGTGGCGTTCGCCGGGGGAGTTTTTTGTGACATAGTGTTTAGTGTCCGGTTGGGATATGGACGGATCTGGATTTCGGTGGGACAGAGTTCCGAGGGAGAGCTGTGGACTTTTGGGGTGACTTGACAATGTTTTGGGTTAGTCTGTAAGACTGGATTACTTAGTTAATTGATTTAGTTATTATTGTAAATAAACGTTATGTTATGATGCAACTCTCTCATTTTCATTACCTGTTAGAATGGAGAGAAAGAGGTGGAGAGAGAGAGAGAGAGAGAGAGAGATGGGGTGATTGCCGGAGAGAGAGAGAGAGAGAGAGCCTGTGTATGTAATGGGTGTGGGGGTCTGCCTTCCGTTTCGTGTCCACGCTTACCTTATGAATACATGGGGGTTTTCCCCCATGTTTATAGTGGTGGCAGACGGTTAAAAAGGGGATATAGAAAGTCTTCTTTCTTTTTTATGCCTAGGAACGCCAATGTAGAGATGGTTGGCCAGTTAGAACATAAAAAGGGGTCGTGACTTAGCGATAGTTTTCGAACGACAAAGCTTTGTGGGATTGTGGAAAATCGTTAAACTGTTAGTTTTCAGTTACTTAGTGAGAAAAAAATGAGAAAATATCTGTCTGTTAACTGTGCTAAAGGGAGGGAAGGATTTTTATGGGACTCAGCATTTTTCCCAGGGAGTCAGCCAGAAGCAGTGAGCGCACCCAGTGTGACTTTTGCTTGTGCAATGACGAGAGTGTTCCGAGATACCCGTGCGGATGTTGTGTTTAATACATATATCACTGCCGCGTTTTACGAAGAATTTCGAGTTCCTTTTGTTCCCATTATGGAGTGGTGAGTGTTAAACTATTGTTTTGAAGGAGTGGGTTTTTGTTTAAATATTTCAGGGTTATGGGATTGGTTCAAGAGGTCAAAACAATTTTTTCTTTCCCCATAGTGACGTGTTTTCTTTATTTGCACGTGTTTGTAATAGACGTATGCATTCGTCTTTGTTTAAAACATAGGAGTGTATTTTTCTATGCATGGGAACTGTGCTTAGATAAGCATATTTGGCTTAGTGACACAGAGCGGCCACAATTTTACGGGCTCAGCATATTGCAAGGGGAGTATGGCCTGCCTCGGGGGATAGTAGCATGGAAGGTACCACTAGCCTCCCTCGAGAGATAGTGCAGGGATGGGGGATACTACTGGTATGCCTCGGGCTGTTCTGCCGCTCGACTGAGGGGTTGTTCTCAGGGGGGGAGAAATTTTTTTTTCTCAGTGTGGGTGAACTCCCCCTTTTCCTTTTTTTTCTTAGTGTTGGGGATGGATTTGGCCTTGACATTGAATGCTAAGATATCAGCTGATTGATTAGTTGATGAAGTGAAATGCCCGTAGAGTCTTTTTTTTTAGAAAAGAGATTTTTTTTGTTTTTTTTTCTCTCTCTTGGACGAAGAGAAAAGGAAATAGAAAAGAGATTTTTTCTTTTCCGAAAATGAGGGGAAAAGTAGTTAACATGCACGGGATGTGTTATATGTTTCTTTGTGCCTTGAAAGACACAAATATAAGGGGGATACACAGATTATTTTTTTTTTATTGTGTTGGAGAAATTACTTTGAAATGCCGATGATTGGTGTTGTATCTGTGTTGTGTGGCAATGGTGTTATGTCATGGTGTTGCATGCTGGAGAAATTGTATGTCATAGGATTCAGCAATACTGTGTATGCTATTTGAATTTCACCCTTACTTGAGATTTTTGCAAGAGAATTATTGCTATGAAGAGTTATTATTATTATTATTAATAATTGTTATACTTGAGATGTGTCACGGGAGGTTTGCTTAAGTATAATTATCATTACGGGAGAATTGTTTTGCGAGAGATTTGAGATATTTCATGGGAGATTATTCAATAATTATTACAGATAATTATTCAGGGATAATTATTACAATGAATTAATGGGAGAAGTCTTGTGTTAATTATTTGTTGAGTTTTTTGTAACTTTGGAGAATATTTCAATGATTCACGGGGATGAGTTTTGCTGAATCTTGATGAATCTGACTGAATCTTGGTGAATTGTGTGGAATTTTGCTGAATTTTGCTGAATTTGTGCTGAATTTTGGAGAATGGACAAGCATTAACTTTAGTGATAATTTTTGTACTGATACTGATGATTTTGATGATAGCAATTTTTTTTTGGTGATTTTGTGATAATGATATTTCTGATACTGATTTTTTATGTACTAATACGTGGGTGTTTTAATGCTGTCAAGGGAGGTGAAATCTTTTGTGATTATGGGAAGAACTAACAACACATTATTTTAGTTTTTTTTTTCTTTTTTTTTATGAGTTCAGCAGATAATTGCTTGACATCTAGTGAGTTACGGGAGATAGTTAATGGTGCCGTTGATTTTTTCTTTTCTCCTTTTTTTGAAAGTTAGCCATAGCTGACACAAGTTTTTTTTGTTACCATGGGTGAATTTGAATTTGTTTTTTTTCTCTCCATTGGTGTGGATATATATAATGTCTCAGTTCATGACTTAGAGTCATTTAAGAGAACGTGTTGTGTTTGTGTTTTAGCTATTTGATGCTATAGAGAATGAGTCTTATGGGAGGATTTTTGCATGTTTTGAACGCATACGTAATGGCACTACATTTTTTCTCTGGATATTTGTGTTTCCAGAAATTGTGAGTTTTCTTGCGCAATACATTAGTTGTATTTGTGACAACTTTGTGAGAGATAGGAAAACTGGTTAAGTTTTCTAATGGCTTATGTCGTAGTGCATATGGAGAAGTCTTTGCTTAGACACTGTGAGTTGGGAATTCCGTTACAATGACTTGTGGCACATTGGTGATTTTTTTCTAGAATTTTCTAGACAGTTTTATTTGCCGAGTTTTGCCCTTTTTTAGCAATTATGCTAAATGGAGAGAGTTTTTATAGTTTTTACTATAACATTGAGTTATTCTTTGGAGAATTAATTGGAGTTAGAATATGATATAATTGAGATATATTATTTTGGAGAGATAATTGGAGGTATATATTATTTTGGAGTTATATTTGAGATATAATATATGGGAGATATATATTTTTTGGCCATTTTTGATATTTGCCAATGTGATATGAGCTATGTTTAGTTCAATTATTTTGCAGCCATCTTTGTTGCAAATGGAGACACATATTGGAGATTATGGGGCAATATTTGTGAGTGTGTGAGTTAGTTGCCTTGAGTGCACATTTTTTGGAGATATATTTTTTGGAGCCTTGTTTTGTTCCACATGGAGTTATTGGGGAAATAGAGGTAAATATTTTGTATTGCCGAAATAGAGGTGAATATTCTCTATTCCTGAGTGGTGTCTTTTTTTTAATGACATGTGGCTATTAGAGAAATAAGAGAATAATATATGGGTTGGTTATTAACCAAATGGAGGAAATATTTTTATAACCGGATGTGGTGTTATTATTGATATGATGTCTCATAATGGAGTTGGTATTAATCTTGGGCGGGTGACTCTCTTTTTTTTTGTGGTTATGGAGTTTTTTTGTTTTTTGAGCAAAGAGAAGTTTTCTGTGGTTCTCTTTTTTGATTTCGTGTCTATTTAGAGGCGAATGGCATTACTGCATTACGAGTCATTTGGAGATGTGTGTGCATTTTTCATGTTCACAAGTGTGTTATTCTTGGAGAAATATAATTTGGGAAAAGTCATGTTGAGAGAATAAGTCTTCGAGACATGTTTGAACACATTAGTCATATCCTGGAGTTAATTCTGTGAAATGCGTCACTTAGACCTTTTTTTCTTGAGAATCATGAGTTTCCAAACATTATGTCTGACTAGACAATTTTTGCGCTGTTTGTTAGAGCATACGTCCGCAGGCGATTTTTCTGCTGACAAGCGATGTGATGAGCCGTGTGCTGAGCGTGTGCTGATTCTTTTCTCCTGATGTGACAGATCAGAATTTTTGCAATATCTGGAAATGTTGGCTATAGCATTTCACGAAAGCGCATGTGTGAGAGTTGGCTTTCTGGCAAATTCCATAACTTTACATGGAGCATTTCTGGGGATAAACGCGGTTGGAGTAGTGCATATTATACATGTATTATGTATTTTGTGATTGGGAAATCTACTTGTGATTATTCTTTTTTTTTTTTATTATTTTTCTTCCTTTTCCTATGAGAGATATGATTTGGGGATTGAGCTTAAGTAGCATTTCTTTTTTGGACGGGAGATTTGATTTTACCGGGAGGTGTAATTTTTCGAGGGTTGTTACTTACGTAAATGGGAGTTTGACATTAAGTCTCATTGTGATTAATTATTGAGCAGTAAAGGGGTTTTTGGCTGTTAAAAGTTGGAGATTTTTTGCTGATTTTTGTGGGTTGTTTAGATGTCAGAACTTAAGAGAAAATTTTTTGGGTCTGGGTGTTACGTGATTCTTTTCTTTCTTGAGCTCGTTACGAATTTTTTCTTTTTTTTTTGTGAGCACATTCGAGTTCGAAATGTGAGTGCAGAATTCCGTGGAGTTGCTGTGATTTCTGAGTTGTGTGTGTGCTGATGTGTGAGTTTGGAGAATTGAGTTGGAGAACTTGATGTTTCTTTTTCTTAGAGAGTTGTGATAATGACTTATCATTTTAGTAGTCATATTAAGGGAGTTAATTGGGAGACGTTCAGTTAGTATTTCTGACCTTTTTGAGATCGTTGTTTGATAGAGGTAGTATGTTTGGGTTAATTTTCTTGGATTGACCAAAGACCTGACTGACATACTAACACACACCCAAAAGTCGTTTCCCGACACCAGCAAGACGTCCACCAGCCGTGCCGTGAGGTTGCTGCCATGTTGTCCAGGGTGGTTACAAGTATTTCCATGATGGGTGATCGCGAGAATTCTACAGCGTGTTTTTTGGGGATCTACAAGAGCCGTGAGAGTCTTCTACGATGAGGGAGGCATTCCGTCTTCCTACAGTTGCTATAGCCTGTTGCTGTCTGTTCAGCTACTTGCAGACAAGCAAAGAGGGATGTTCAAGAATCCTAATGCAGAAAATATGAGAGAAATGCGTTTTGTGTTATTGGGAGTTAAAGCGTGATAAGACTTTATTTTATAATGCAGAGACGTGCAGTTTTACTTATTTTATTTTAAGCCGGCCAATGTTTTTATATTATATAAGCAATTTTGCTAGGCGGGAGCTAGCATATAGGTGCGAGGCCGAGCAATCTGTAAGACATAGGGCTTTGATTAATAAATATATTGTTCGTGCATTCTCTGTAACCTGTGGAATGTGGAGGACAGGGCAGAGAGTAACGACCTGAGAATAGCTGATGAATGAGTTCTAGGGGATGGCTGGGCGTGAGATAAAAGTGCTTAGTTCAGGAAGTCAACGTACGACAGTTTATGAACTCTTCTCAAAGTGCGCATTTGTGAAACTAGATGCAGCTAGAACCGCGAGGTGCTAGCGAACTGTGTGTTCGTACGTACGTGTGCGCCTCTTTCTGTTAAAAGCGTTCATACCCAAACCTATGGGAGGGATTTTGACAGAGGGCTTCGAGTCATAGGCAAAGATGCCGTGGTGTTCGCCGGGGCGGAGTTTTTTGTGACATAGTGTTTAGTGTCCGGTTGGGAATGGACGGATCTGGATTTCGGTGGGACAGAGTTCCGAGGGAGAGCTGTGGACTTTTGGGTGACTTGACAATGTTTTGGGTTAGTCTGTAAGACTGGATTACTTAGTTAATTGATTTAGTTATCATTGTAAATAAACGTTATGTTATGATGCATCTCTCATTTCATTACCTGTTAGAATGAGAAAGAGGTGGAGAGAGAGAGAGAGAGAGAGAGAGATGGGGTGATTGCCGGGAGAGAGAGAGAGAGAGCCTGTGTATGTAATGGGTGTGGGGGTCTGCCTTCCGTTTTGTGTCCACGCTTACCTTATGAATACATGGGGGTTTTCCCCCATGTGTTTTATATGTATATATATATATATATATATATATATATATAATATATATATATATATATATATATATATATATATATATATATATATAGAGAGAGAGAGAGAGAGAGAGAGAGAGAGAGAGAGGAGAGAGAGAGAGAGAGAGAGAGAGCAGGTCCTCTGAAATCAGAGTGGATGAGCCTCTCCCTGATTCCTGTACAAAGCAACTGATTTAATGTTGTGTTTCCTTTCGAAGGAACATAGAGATTGATGGGACCTCTCTCTCTCTCTCTCTCTCTCTCTCTCTCTCTCTCTCTCTCTCATCCAACAAATAAGTATGATTCCCGCAGCAAAAGAACATCAAATATTGATTTAAGAAATACTGGGATATTTCACCGGTGATTTACTAGTGTAAGGACGGCATTTCGCCAAACGTCCGTCCTTCCTCTGTACATAGCTAGTACTTTTTATACCATGTACTAAAATGAAGTTGTGGAAGATATTCTCGTAGATTTTACCGTAAAATATCAGAATGTTGATCGTGGGGCATGATGATATGTTTTTTGTTTTCTATTTATTTATTCTGGTTTGTGATTTGAACCTGGTGTCACAACTGGTGACCTCCCGGAGTTTGGTGACACAGATGATTGGTTACAATGAAAATAGGGAATAAGCGTTGTCCTTAACACTGGTTTTGTTTTTGGTCGAAGTTGAGGTCAAGAAAAGTCATCCAGTATTTCGACCTTACCAAGTGACAGACAAGGAAACTCTCTTAACTCGGATTAAGGTGCGCTACACCTGATCAGTCTTTTTAATAAAATGACGTGAAGTACTATTCATATCCTACAGCTCAGCAGTGCCACTAATTTCTTGAAAGAGAAAGAGAACGTGGGTGGATAAAACATTTGCCATAGTCACCCTTCATTTCCTTATTTTCTTCGTTTTCTCTTATGGTAAGCTTCTAAGCTACATCGCAGAGCTATGCATAGTAATGCAGCGACGGATAACTAACTGTGTACTGTTCTATTAATCCTGGGACCTGATTTCAACCACCTTGACTCAGTGTGGAAAATTTAACTTCGGCAATCGACGAACTTCAGAACCCCGGCCATGATTTTCGGTTATCTGGACGTTTAGTTCTTTGATTCGATTGCTATGGCATTTCGAGCGTCCTTTCACAGAGAGGTGTGACGAATACACGTCCTTTTTCTTGTTTATTTTTACTTATCTTTTTTATTTTTAAGTTTCACAGCACCCTACCGAATATGTCAACATATGTGCTATCTCGCTTATTCGTTCGTGTCAGCACCAAAAGGCCGAGCAATATCTCCAAATTAACAAAGTTAGTTTATGCACTGTATCTAAATGTCAATCTTCCTTGTGGCCGTGTGAAGCCAACTGGTAACTAGTCTGGTCTTAATCATTTCATTTGTCTTTCATTTAAAGGCCGTCCGTGTGATATTTCCTGGAATATTGTGATGGTGAACTATTCTCTGTTTGGTAGTTTTGTTGCTATTTGCCTTGTTGCTCTCATTAATATTGCAGTTATGGAGACACCATCAGCCTCAAGGCCACAGGACTGAAATGAATGAGCGGTAGGAGTTTCAGAAAAAGGGTTATTTAGAATTTATGTTTAAAGCCGTTATAGTAACAACATTGACAGAAAATACCTAGATAGTAATTTGCTTTATAGCAAATATGAATATTGGTGGTACCTATTCCAGCGAATAATTATCACTAAATTTCTCGCTGGAAGCAACATTTTTCCATTTATGTTCCAAAGATGTTTAGAGAAACTTAACTTGATTGAAGCGCTGATAATACACTTCAATAATCCGATTATACAAAAGGCACAACCCGATTATTGTGCTTAATTTGTTTACTATTATTATTATCATAAGTTTCGCCCAGATTCACCTAGCCTTTGGCCAGTATAGGGGCTCTACTTGCTAGTCAATATCGAAAAACAGAATGTCGGTAACCAAATACTAGACAATGACGTTTCTCTTTAAGTGCCAGAATACTTTATGCCATGTACGACATTCCTAACTATTTGCTGTTCCTTTACAGTAAGTGAGATCTCTTCTTTCTGTATTTCCCATTACCTTCTCTTACCACTTCCCAATGAACGTCATAGTCTTTGAAAGCTTGAATTTCAAGTCAGAGGGTCAGAGGCCCTCTTTGGTGCGCTTGTATATCATATGAATAAGGTTCATCTCAATAATAATGATAATGATAATAACTGAATTCATCTTATAAAGAATGTTCTCTATTTTTCTAATAATTTGTCTTTCATAACCTGCGAGACTGTCTATAACTGGTCTATATTCATGGTGTTATTAATAACCACCCAGTCGAATAGGATGACTGTGATATATCAATAATAATAATAACAATAATAATAAAATTCGCATAGTAGCGTGGGTCTTGAATAATAATAATAATAATAATAATAATAATAATAATAATAATAATAATAATAATAATAATAATAATAATAATAATAATAATAATAATACTTCCAAGCCAAGTTTCTCTTGTGACGAAACCAAGTTTACCTCATTTGAGTAAATTTAAATATTCGGAATGAGGGCTCCCAGCAGTGGATTTGAGGAGTTAAGACCTTACCACAGGGCATCAGTGAATGAATGGTTTGAGGATGACATTATTAATGCTTTCCCTTATTCTTCATCATGGTTTATTTTCCTTCTACCTTCACCTGAAGTGTTTTCTCTTTCCGAAGTATTTTAGGCCAGTTCTGGATTTTATTTAGATAGTTAACAAAATATATATAGTACTATATCAATCTTTTACCGATCTACTGGACTATTGCTAATAGGCAGAAATAATTTTCCAACCTGATTAAACGTCAACTAAGTGTAGGTGAATTTTCCCCTCAAAAAAAGGAAAAAAACTCAGTTTAATATAAAAATAACTTTTCATTTAGAAACCATATTTTCAAATAAGACATCTGAGATTATTGTCTCACTCTTCTATGATATGCCACAGCGTTAACAACTATTACTTAGTATATACTAACATTGCAGAACATAAAAACATTGGATTTACATTTGAATGTTTAAATATTTATTTTTAATATTTAAAAGCACACATTTTACCGAGAGTTGTGGTCAAATAATAGCAGTAACAATAATATAAATAATGTAAGATAACGATATACAAAAGCAATAATGTAAATGAATAATGGCAAACTGCCAGCACCTTGCCTGTAAGTATTAAAAGTGATCTTGTAGAATCCATCGCTTAACTATCATCAGGAAATAATGTGAAAGATATAAAAAACAGAACACGTTGTTCTTTGAGATCCCTGACGAATGACATTTAAATACTTTAACAAAGAAACAAGGAAAAACAAGTGCCAAAGTAAAGATCCATTCATCGCACTGACCCAAAAATATGTTTTTAATTATCGCAAAGTTGCGAGTAGCCTCGAAATAAGAGTTCAGTTCACTGGTCGTTCTTCTTATTACATCGGCCTAGTTTGAGGTGACAAGAATAATATTTCCACAACTTGTAGTCCTTCCCACATCTGAGGCACAAAATACGTTTATTGGCAATTTTCTTGTGTCTATATTTACCCTGCTGCTCGGTATTCGGAGTAACACCGTGCTCCAGCCGTAAGTGTCTGTTCATATTGGAAGTACTGCAAAACGTCCTGTGGCAGTAGGTGCATGTTCTCCCAAAGCTAACCTTTCCATTTTCAGTACTTTCGCTGATTTTACTTTCGCTGACTGGCAAAGGATAGGCTTCTTGTCCTGGGAGATACTTGACGAATGCACACTCGCTTCTGTCAGCGGCTAAGCAACGATGCCCGCCTCTCATGGAAGCCACTATCACAGGAGTTTCATCTTTCATTAAAGTAGCGGCCTCGATCTCCCCCGGCTTCGGTTGCTGGTCTGAACCGCTTGGAGTTGGAGACTCTGGCTCGGGCGGCCCCTGGTCACTTGAGCAGGATACCCGTATGTGCTCCACCATCACTCTCTTGAGAGAATCGGAGTAGAGAAAATCATGAATTTCATGATTCTCAAATCATAGTATAATTTACTATTTCAGTACATTTCTGAAAGCTGTGAAGACTAACAAAAGAACATAATCATTTGTTTGTAGCAATAAGGCTAACCCTGTCAAAATTTCGTCTCAATAGGCCTAGTATATACCAACGGCCAAATAGTTAAAGATATCATGAAATTTGGAGAATCGTTTAGCCACTTCACTTCAAATAAAGTCAAATTATTTTGGCTAAGAAAGGAGCAAATGGCTCACTAATTGCTACACCATCTTGTGTGTGTGTGTGTGTGTGTGTGTGTGTGTGTGTGTGTGTGTGTGTGTGTGTGTTTTCAGTGCAGGGGCCACATTCAAAAACTCACAATTTTATAGAGCCACATAATACATTCAACAAATAATTAATATTTATAATAGACAAAATAAAAGTCTTTTAAAGAAATATGCAATTAATTTTTTATTAATTATAGAAGATTCACATGAAATGCATTTATTTGAAATACAAATTAATTCAGAAAACGATTTTTATTTAATTGGTAACTTCAAACGAAACACATCTGAAAGACAAAATAACCTTTCTTTTTCATATCTACTAAAAGTCTGGGGTTGTTTTAGTTTCAACTGACCTTATGCCAGCACGGGCTCTTGCTCATAGAGCAGCCCGTAAAAGTCTGCGGGCCGCATGACTTCCTTTGGAGGGCCGCATCGTAGTTGGTCCACACCTGTTTAACACACCATATCGTTTATTCTAGTGACATTTGAGTAAAAATTCTCGTTCGTTTAAAAAGGATAATATAACTTATATTCATCGCATCCTGATAATGTTTATTTTTCTAAGCTTTCCTTCCTTCCAAACACTGTCCAACCTCTAAACGACGGCTGTAACAGATCGTGGTATCTCGAACGTAACAACTACGGTGCAAGTCACGGCCCCTGGCCTAGACCTAGTTACACTTCACTGGTTTTCGTGGTTGTTGTCACTTTGCGTAATTATCACTATTGATAAAACCCATTGACAACAAAATTATAAAATGTTCTATTCATCTTGATCTATTAGTAGCTGAAATCCACATACCAACAAAAACATGGTTCGTTGTCTTTTATACATAGGCCTAGTATCGAACCACATTCTAAATCGGTTGCCTAGTTTTCATTAGTCTCATGTTATTGCCTCCGTCATTTATTTATTTATCAATAAATTTCCGCCAAGGTAAGTGTTCTTAAAGTAATGTTCTGTCTTTTCGTAACTATTCATAACCCACAGCAACGTCTCGATAATCATTTTACCCTCCTGGTTGGTCGTAGTTTCATTTCATGTCACTTGAATCAGTTACTCGACTGTGTAGATGATGACCACTACAGTTGGACACTATGCATCGGGAAAGTTCTTTTGAAAGGGCAGCTTTGTATTTTTTTACATTTTGATATCTGTCTAATGCAATATGTAAAAATTTGATAGATATGGAAAGTTATCTCCATTGATTGGTAGCATTGCAAAACTCATGCATACCTAATGAAAAGCTGTCGGCGAACTGAAGTGTTTCCCTCGTGGATGTGAAACATCCTATCATTTGGCATATTAAGTAAATCCATATTTATGGGGTGATTTTGAAAATTACCATGCTTTAAACGTTACCAAACAAAGGACAATTTCAATGTGGCTATGCGCATTTTGTATCAGCAACATTGCGGTTGCGTAATACGCCTAGGAGACTGGCTTCTCCCCTGAAAACTTTGTCCAATAGTCTTAGCCTTAGTAAACAAACCCAATTTTGAAACACTTGCATTACCTTATTTGACTGCATGAAAGACTGCATATTCAGGTGACTCTTATTACCTAAATTCTTCGTATTCTCGAGCAGAGGCGAAACTTACGACAAAAGGGAGATGCCTCAAACCGTCTAATCCGAACGTCTCTCCGCAACTGATGCTTCTTCACTTTCTCGAGTTGAGATAGAAAGGAATTAGGATCTTGGGAGGCGAAGTTCATTCAAGCTGGAGCCTGGAGGTGCCATTGAATGCAGTTATTTAGCCAGTCATGTGGAAGATGGATGCTGGCGTTTAATTTTAAATATCTTATAGTGACGGTTGAAAACTATTCATGCAGCTTCTTAGGAGGAATTCCGACGATTTTCAGTCAGGAATTTAAATCCCCATTGAGGGGGTTAATAGATCAAGATCCTCCTTAATGTCTGCTGTTTGCCTGTTCCTCAACGGTAACTATTGTGTTTAATGATACAAATGTTGTTCATTGACGACATAAAAAGATTAAACGGGAGTTGATCCAAACCCATTTTAGGCCTAACATGAAGATTACAGTTTACTTAGCCTAAGTTTTATATCCCTATCACAAGTAAGTCGCAACTTTTCCTCTCACAAGGTACAAAAAGGCCATTATAGACCGAACCTCGGTGAAAGCCTCCAAAACACATCCAGTTCATTTTTTCAAGAGTTCGACCAAAGCAATCAGTGAATTGAAGTTACGTGCTCTACTGGTTACAAATTTTCCTTTCAACCTTTCAAATGACTCATTTATTCTGTAGTTATTAAAATTTGTCAAATTAAACGCATTTCTATTGCCGTGAATTAACACTATGCTTAGGCCTATATAATATTCTTGTTAGCATTGATTAAGAACTTCAAATTTCTGGCGAAGAAATTGAAAGACAAATGTGTTCTTGTAAGCAACTAATCCAAGTAAAATTTGATTCATTCTTTTTCCCCCCGAAAAGACCAGCAGTGGTCTTTCGCTGTAATGGTTCAAATGAGCTCCGGAACAGTGGTTGATCCATGATACAGTATTGGTCTAATGACATCATTGCTTCAATTCTTGATTGCTCTCTCTCTCTCTCTCTCTCTCTCTCTCTCTCTCTCTCTCTCTCTCTCTCTCTCTCTCTCTCTAACATAGCAATTTTGTTCCTGTATCACAGTTGTCTGTTTTTTTTTTTTTTTTTTTTTTTTTTTTTATAAAATTAATGATTGTGTATTGTAATACAACACAATAAACTAACCCTTTCCAAACAGCGTCATACACAGTAATGGCCGACGGCTCACTTCAATGGCATATTCAGAAAAGGGCAGTTATTCCCAGTCCTTTCAACCACGATTCAGACTAAACGAAGAGGCTCTCAGCCACAATGGCTGAGATCTTTCATCTGCGTAAGAGCACAATAAACAAAGCTTTTTGAATGCAATAACGGGAAGATAGTGGGACCGAGAAAAATCGTTTTATGTTCCCCGGATATTTTTGCTTTCATGCTCGCGGATCTCCCTCGCCATACTTGTCTGTGCTGCCCTTTACGAAATACACCGAAAAATAATTATTTTTCCTTTAGTAGAAAAAGTAGCGTTTTTCATTCCAAAGCAGAGTAAACCTTCAGCAAAATATCGAAGGAAAAAACTCATATTAGTTTAAAAAGTTATTTGTCATAGGAACTCCGGTCTAATGGCTTATATAGATCACAACGTACAAACGGAATTTTAAAGAAGTGGTTCCTCATTAAAATTGACTTGCCTTTGTCGTGGACTTTTAATCTACATCGTGGTTTTTCTTTGCTAGTCTACAGTTCTGAGGAAGTATGGAAAGGTTAATAATGTTAATAACAATGTTGCACTTGAAAAAATAGACAATAAAATAAATTACAAAGAGCATCGGGCAAAAATGAGCATCATCGATTAACTCCTACCTCTTAAAATCAATTAAGATAATCTTCAGTAGTCTGCGAGTTCAATTATTCCAATTCCCTGCATTGATACGTAACAGAGCTCAGTGTAATTTAATTCCGAAGAGGAGTTTTTGAATTGTAATGTATAGTGATTTTATTTTTCCTCTGCGAATGAAAATGCACTATCCAGGAGTAAGTCGTCTTGAACATTTGTTGTCGTGTCGTGGAAACGCTCTGTGACTCACTGTTATAATTCCCTATGTCCTTAGGGATGTTTGTAATAGGCCGTTTCTGGGGGGAAAAATGGGGGCGGGGAAATTGGTATTAGAAAGACAATTATAGAACATCAAGGGATCCGCTTTAATGAGAGAGGAGGAGGAGGAGGAGGAGGAGGAATAGGGACATTTTCCTAATGACAGAAGCCTTCTGTAATTAGTGGTTGCAAAGGAAAAGTGTAATTATAATTATTGTTAGGCTAAGGCAGTGCTCGTATGAAGGTCCTTTCTTGACTGAATTTTGCAAGAAATTAAAATTATGTGTTGAATACAATTGAAAGAAAATCCATAAACATGAAAATATACAGCAACTTTATTTTTATTTTCGAATGGTCCGTAACGCTATTTTTGGAATTTTTATCTTATGATAATTAGCATGGTTTTGCAAGTTCCATGATAAATCATTTTTTGGAACTGGAAAATTATACAAACTGTAGACGAATCATGTCACACATTCTTTATTACTAAGACGCTGGAATTCAATTTCTATTTAGATCAATTCTCAAATTAGTAAGGCACAAGCAAAAAAAACAAAACAAAAGAAAATTGTGAACACGTCCCAACTGCAAGTCCTGAAGGTCACTGAGGCTGGAAACAGGGATCCTTATTGCTCTAAGCTAAGAACTTCATCGTCAGATGCAAAAACAAATTATTTGCTAACTGGTTTCCTTACAAACCAAAGATAAACTTTACCCAAAAGTTTAGGTGATAATTTAATTTCACATTTTCTGTCATTTTAATTTGAGTAGAAACACTCGCGAGAGAGTTGGCAAACGTATATGGCTGCCCCCGTTGCTGAATAACCACTGGCTCCATTGCAACAAACAAACAAATGTATGGCTGCATAGCCTCACTGGGGAAAAGGAGCGCCAAAGGCGCCAAGAGATTCGTACACCCACGTAAGTGTCGTATTGGGGTTAACATTCTGAAACTCCCTAGTGTCATTTCTCCTTAAAAAAAGATACTTATGATTTGGATTTCCTGGTTATCTTGTCAATGATTTAAAAGTTAATTCGTTTAGCAGCCTTTCTCCTTTTGATTTGGTAAACACGTTTTGTACTGACTTAACAGTCACCAATTTAAAACATTTGTTTCAAAGCAAATTATGCTAAAAGGTTCCTGATTTTCTTTTATCATTCCAGGCAGTGATCCTCTCTCGCTTTTTCTAGAAGCGTTTCCTCGAACAGCTTCAAAATCAAAACAGAAATAGACACGTTTGAATAAAAGTTTTAAAGACCGGTTCAAATATAAATCACATTTTTTTTAAACTAAGGGTTGTCAGAGCCAGCATTTTTGGGGGTTTTCTTTTAACTCCAATTTTTGCAGTTCTACACTCCTAGTCAACACCGTAACATTAAGATTACGTTTAATTACCATAAGACTTAATCTTCAAAATTGCATATCTTATCAAATATCCCAAAAAATAGTTTTATTATATCCCAGAATAAACGAAAATGGCCGGAAATGACGTCCCCAAATCTCTGGCAGACATTATTGGAACCCTTGTAGTTGTTCCTCACCCAGTGACCCAGACCCTTCCTCGTTCCTCCTCATAACAGACAACGTAATGTCTACGTCGAAGCTTATGTATTTCGTTCAGTTAAACTAAATTGAGTATCTTTCAAACGTTATGTTACTCGTATATTCTTGAATTTGGGAATTTACTTAGGTGCAGAGTTTATTTTTTGCTTAAAAGTGGATTAGTCCCAATTAGTGCAGTCCCCAGAGATGCCTTCAGTGCCCTTTGCGATACTGGCCATATTTTTGACAGGTGTTCAGCCTTTCAAGGTATCTAGAGAGAGGTAGCGTCATCATCCGCATTAAGCGCTGTCGTAACATAAACCAAAATATGATTTTTACCTGTCTGTATTTTTAAGTTTCGTTATAATAAAAATACCAATACCTTCGCAAGCTTAAAGGAAAGTATAGATTTTTTGCTGCTCTCGTGATAATGATAGCTAATGATACTGACAATGATAAAAAAAAACTATAAAAAAGCCGTAATTGAAAACTTCCTTTCTGTCCTGATTGGCTAGCAATGAGTGATGTCACTAAGCTCCTCCCCATTTATACCATGCACGTCATCTTTCAATAGTCAAAGCGGGAACTCGGTTGACATTTTAACATAGCTAAGTTATGGTGTCTTGTGCCACATAAATCAGAAAAACGTAGGACATTTGTATATTTTCATTGTTTTTCAAGAAATATTTCCCCGGGTGACTTCATAACTGCAGTATGACATCTTCATCCATTTAGTAGGCGAATTTCCATCAGTCTGGCTTGGAGTAATTACATTATGCTCTGTCAATTACAATTATGGTAAATCTTACAATGGGAATTACAAGTCCTTTTATCAAATTACAATTATAGCTAAAATTGATATTAAATTCAAATAAAAAGATTACAAATACAATTATCTTAATATGTGTAATCAATTACATTTCAATTGAATTACGATTACAAATACTCCAAGTCTGCTGTCAGCACCCAGCCCTGATGTAAAGGGGGCGTGGCTTAGGCAGGCAAGAGATGCCGACCAGTCAACTTCCTTCGCTCCAGAAGCAACCACCCTACTTATAACCGGTTACCTTGGAGCCTTTGGCAGGTTGTTTACAGTTTACCAGGGCAACCATGCAACCACCAGATCCCTCCGCATAAGTAATGACAATGACCCGACCAAGCGACCCCGCACGACCCAACGCGACCTGATCCTCATTCTAGCACAAAAGTCAAACTGTTAACATGGCGTCTTCCCATATGTCTCATGTTCAATTACCTCTGCATCATCGATAACTAGAGGATAGAAGTAAAATTTTGTCCTCTGTAACCCCTGTGACAAGCGTGTGCAGCGCAAAAATTCCTGCTTTTCAGAACATACGTGCTTCCCAAGAATCTTTCAAAATGCAGATAAGGCAAAAAGTGTCGTTCCACCACGCTGAAACTGAAATCAGGAATGGGCAAAAAAAAAAAAAAAAGACAGCTAAAAAATTTTTGGTAGATCTAGGGTACCTATCCGCGGCAGCCCAGACTATGGCAGATGCGGTTTTTCTATGCAGTTTTACCTGCTGAACAAGAATTTTAAGTAATATTTATTCGGACGACTGTAATTAACCCCTAGGGGCCAGTACTAAAGGTAATACTTCAGAAGCACTCTGCACTTGATATTAAAATAAATAATCACCTACATGGAAAGAGCATGTGAAAAGCAATATAAAAAGTATAGTCATTATATGAGAGATTGAACGGAGTGGAATAAAATGAGCTTGATAAGATTTTACCTCAAATTTTACCTAAGTTGGGAGAGGTGTTTCCTCTACGGTAATGTTTACTTTTAATGAGCCCTCTAACTAACTTTCTTACCCAAACATTATTGGCTGAGAGGTGTGACATCGTTATGACGTCATGGGTTTCATAACCAATTACGAACGACTTTAGTCGAAAACTAAGTTTCACTAGCATTTCAGTGGAGTAATAAAGTTACCTGTCTAGTGTCCACCGGTATCCTTATTTGACTGAATACTCGAATAATGAAGCAAAACCGGAATTTTGTCTTCCTGTAGCTATGGCAGAGGCAGTGGCTGGCCCTTCTGGCATTAATTTTGACAGAGACCTTCGATTTCCTACCGATTGTTTGAAGTGCAATGTGGGTTACGGTGAATTTTATCATTATTTGTCTAGTGGTGGTAAAGAAGTTGTGATTGAATATGCACAAAGACATAATTCAATTCTAAAGCAAAAAACCGGAGTGTTGCGGAGCTATTTGTCGGATTGACTACGACAGGAACGCCTTTAGGTGTGATCCGCCACGGTAAGTATCCTTACTGTAACCCCTGTGGCTAGCGCGCGCAGCGCAACATTACCTCTTGCCGTACATGCTGTGCTTGCCAAGAATCTTTAAATATGTGAATAAGGCGCGAAGCGCCGTTTTTAACATTTAAATTGTTAATTTTATGCCTATAATAGACATTGTAACATAGTTATATAAATTGATTTAATACTTTATGGCATTTTAACCTTAGACTAATTAATTTTGTTAGAATTATGTTAAAATGTTGAGCTTTGTTAAATCAAATTAATAGATATTTAAAATTAAAATGTTATAATAGCAATAGACCTTAGGATAGCCTAGCTTTAATATACCAAGCTACTTATTTCCATCGAACTACTATTCATTTAGAGACATTTTAATGTTAATTTTGGGTGTTAAGATGTTAAAAAGGTTCAGTGTATTTTGTAAATCGAATGTCATTTTTTAATTATATTATCAAAGGCTGTAGCTAATTAAATCTGTATTCGGCAGTTGAGTTGTCAGTTGTGAATATTTAGTGTGGGGTCAGTTTCATATGGGTCCCATAACCTTGCCTAACCTAGAGCATTGCTCCCTAACCCGACTCTGGGTCCCTTATCCTTGTCTAATCTTGGGGACTGTTTCCTAACCCAACGCCGAGTCCCTTAAGTAAAGGAAAGGGAAAGAAAATGTATAGTGATATATACATTTTATTTTGGAATAAAATGTTCATGTACAGCTTTTCAATCACAAAACCAAATTAGTAAGATCCATGGCACTGCTTTTCCCTTTTACAGAACTAAACTAATAGGATTCATGGCACTGCTTTTCATTCAGAAAACTAAATTAATAGAATCCATAGTACTACTTTTCATTCACATATGTAATGTGGAAAAAAATAATGTTTTATGTACAGATTTTCATTCACAAAACTAAATTAATAGAATCCATGGCACTGCTTTCCATTCACAAAACTATATCAATAGAATCCATGGTACTGCTTTTCATTCACAAAACTTAATTAATAGAAACCATGGCACTGCTTTTCATTCACATAAGTAATTTGGAAAAAAATAATATTTATGTACAGCTTTTCATTCACGAAACTATATTAGTGGGATCCATGGCACTGCTTTTCCCTTTCACAAAACTAAACTAATAGAATCCATGGCACTGCTTTTCATTCTCATAAGTAATTTGTCGTTAAAGAAGAATTCAATTAAATAATTTAAATTCACCGAATGCATGCTAATTTTCCTGTGTCCCTGCAACCCATCAAAATTTATCTTGTGACCTTTAGTTTGAGAACCACTGCCTTAACCTGACTTAGGGTCCCATAACCTAGTCTAACCTAGGGCATTGAGCCCTAACCCCACTCAGGGTCCCTTAATTAATTGACGTAGCCCTAACCTAGTGTATCTTAAACTGACTCAATGTGGTGCTTTGCCTAGCTATCTAAATATTTTTATATATTTTTTGGCCATTTTTAATGTAGTTTATACCACCCGGCTAAAGTGTTGCAACCAGCAGTTGCGCTATGAAGCAACTGTTAGGAGAGGGCAGATAATGGGAACAGATTTAGAGGGTAAGGAAAACTTATCCACCTATCCTAATTTATCAACCTTGATACTACAATGAACATCAAAAGAACCATAACTTAATC
>NC_087207.1:86081077-86098577 GCF_015104395.2 Macrobrachium nipponense
CTCTCTCTGTTGGGTGCTCGGAGATTGCAGATAAAATGTACCGCGCTTTTGTTAACAAAATGGCAAGAGATTAATATATATATTTTTCATTTTTAGTAATGGAAGCTGTGTCACATCCTTTCAACACTTTCATGGAGATGAATCACTCTTAGCATCTACATCAAAATTTCTATTGCGATTTTCGCTTACTCGGGGAGTAAGCCTACAAACTTTGTTGTTACTGTTGTACTTTCTGTTGTTGTTGTTTTCGTTGTTCTTGTTATGGGAAGGGGTAGGAAAGGTCTGTGGCAAAGCCTAAAAAGGTCTGAAAAATGTGTTTCACGTTTGGGTAAATACACTGGAATATTAAGATAGGATATTTATGATTTATTTATTAGAACGAAAATGTAAAGAATAAATAATGTGCATGTTAAACAGTACAGATCAATTATTTCTAATGAAATATAGTGTATTTATTTTAATTTCCGTTAGTGAAACAACGTTCTATTTGGTCGAACGTAGATTTTAGCACGCGCCTCGAGTAAGTTGGAGATCGGATGACGCCTTGTTATCTATGGAAATAATTGAAGTCACATTGTTACAAATAAAAAAGAATTAAATCATAACAGGCCATCAGCTGAATAGCAAAGACGTGCGAAGAGAAAGAAGGGAACTCAATTGAGATTCTTTCAGTATGTGACAGTGAAGTAAATCTGTTACTTCACACTAAAAACAGCTTTTAATCAATGATTGAGGAAACTTCTCATTTGTTACAAATATCGGATCTTTCCTAGATAGTGACTCCTGGAACTTTCGGGGATTGCTATCTAGAACTATTATATCTTTGAGGGTCATAACTGTATGATATTTAGTCTTTTGTTTATGTTGTTACGGTCATCCCCAACGGGCGTGTGCTAAAACGCTTTTACAAAGGTGATTACATACTGGGTTAAGCGCCTCAGTGGTGTGGTCGGTATTATGTTGGCGTGCCACCTCGTTAGCCGCGAGTTCGATTCTCGGGCATTCCATTGAGGGGTGAGAGATGTGTATTTCTGGTGATAGAAGTTCACTCACGACGGGGTTCGGAAGTCACGTAAAGTCGTTTGTCCCGTTGCTGAATAACAACCACTGGTTCCATGCAACGTAAAAACACCATACAAACAAACATAGTGGGTTAAAACATTTCGGGGTCACTATCTTTATCAAAGTTCCCAAATATCAAACCTCGCCCTAATGTTGACATTGTCTAGTAAATGAATTGACGAAGAATAAAGAGTTATATTAGATCGGAGGGGATAAAACTGAGCGCGAATGGTATGAGAAATAAAAATACAATAAAAAGAAACTCAAACCTCGAAGCGCCAAGTCGTTTTTCATTTTATAAATGGCGTAGCCTTCGCAGGAATTAATGGACGTTCGGGTGACACTGTTTTTGCTGGCAGGTCCTTTTGGTGATTAGGAGGAGAAAACATTTTCGAAGGCAGCTCCTCCAAAATGTTTGTGTTCCCAGAAAGACGAGCGTCGCTTACCTAACGCCTGGTTCCGGGTAAAAATGCCTTAAATATCAGGCACGATTTATGTTTCTTATTTTCTTTCTTTCATTTCATGTTATACCTAATTTTCTTAATTTTATATCTATTTTATCTTTATTTCTTACCATTATTTATTTTCACTTTAGTTATTTATTTTTATTACATTGTATGTATTTATTTTTATTTAGTTATTTTTTTTATTTTAGGCATACAGGGAAATGCATTATCTTTGACAGTTATTTTTATTTTTTATTGTTATTTATTTTCACTTCTTTAGTTGTTATTTATTCTTATTAGATTTTATGTATTTATTATTTTATTTAGGTTTTCTTTTATTTTAGGCATAAGGGGAAATGCATTATAACTATTATCAGTTATTGTTATTTTTCATTGTTATTTATTTTCACTTTTTTAGTTGTTATTTATTTTTATTAAATTTTATGTATTTATTATTTTATTTAGGTTTTCTTTTATGATAGGCATACAGGGAAATGCATTATCTATTGACAGTTATTATTATTTTTCATTGTTATTTATTTTCACTTTTTAGTTGTTATTTATTTTTATTCAATTTCATGCATCAATTATTTTATTTAGGTTTTCTTTTATTTTAGGCATCCAGGCAAATGCAATATCTATTGACAGTAACTAAACAGAGTTAAACGACAACCAACATGGTACAGAAAAATGGAAATTCTAATTTTCCAAATGAAAAGTGTGGCATTACTCAAATTAGCTAATTTATTAGTGCAGGCCCTTCAGTAGAGAGTTTTGTTTCACGCATTAAAAAGAAATTAATCCTAAAGAATGTAATGACCACCGCAATTTATCAGATTCAACTAAACCTTTTTTCAAAAACAGCCCAAATGAACGTAGCTATTTATATTGGTATTCCCTTGCGTTCACCTATCGAGGTTTGAGCAAGCAAGAGCTTCTCGTAAAAGGATATATCTGATTTTCTGCGAGGTTGGAGGTCACTCGTGACCTTTTGACACCTTCAGGATTTAGTGATGATCTAATTTGAATGAAATTCACAACATCCTAAGTGAATTCCACGACAAGTATTTTATGCATATTTTATGATTTGCTGTTCAATATTTTGTCAGGAAGAGTCTTTTGTTTCCCTCACCATAATTTGAGGATCCAGTATATCTCACAAAACCACTTATACCCAAAACTGGTAAAATTACTTGCTACCAATTTCTAATGAGCCTCGCATGACTATTACTGAAATGAGCGAAATTTATGTTATTTGTTTTACTCTATGATCCCCAACTCCTGGGCCTTTCATAAGTGGTTAAGCTGGCAATTGTCAGTAATCTGCATCATAATCCTTACGTGATTACACCTTCAGAGCGCTTGTATGAAACCAAATTAACTTTTCCCGTCTCCCGTTTTCACCATCTGCACTCTAAGGGCCTTTCCGAGCAACGAGGAATATTTATCCGTTTTCTTGTTAAAAGCCGAAGTCCTCAAGACAAAATCTCATCTAACTTTTTGTTTTGATAGAATGGTAGTTGATAGCCCGCCTTTGCCAACAGCTGCAGTTGATGAACCGTTTTGCAACGTTCTTCAATATGCAGCTATCACCCAAGTTGAAATTTATGCTCCGTAAAGATAATAGTTTCCTTCCTCTCTCTCTCTCTCTCCTCTCTCTCTCTATCTCCTCTCTCTACTCTCTCTCTCTCTCTCTCTCCATACTTGTTGATACATTATTGAAATTTTAATTGTTTTTTATTCCTTTTGTTTTTGTACATTACTTTTTAACAAACAAGTTGGATTTTATTGAATTATAAAAGCAAAGATGAGAAAGTCTTGATCATATTGCATTGTATTTTGAATATTTATTTTATATGCGTAACTACAGTTTTACAGTTTGTTCCCTAAATCCTAAATAACCATTGAACTTTCGAATAGTCACTGTTCAGACCTTTCTCTCCACACGACGAAATAAATAGATTGTAAGTCTAGTACATTGTAAGTCGGCAGTCGCTTATAAATGGCAGTTTGACGAATCGTCAGCAATGACAAAATATCAGTAAATAGAAGAGGGGAGTCTGCTACTATCAATGCTTTGATAAAGGATTGGTGCTATTATCCTCCTTGATTAATTGCACCCCGAAGACGTGTAAGCAATACACAAAGTACTTTGTAGCTGCTCAGGTAATAACGGGTCTTTCTGCGGGATGATCACAAACAAAAATTGGAAAAAGAATTGTCGTCAGATGACACGCAGAAATAATGATACCTTCAGGAGATGAAATCTACCTCCGGTGAGGACGCTTCCTAATCATAGCCTTTTATTAGCAAGAAATAACACCTCGTGATATCTTTGGCCTTTGGCGCGTATTTTCATATATTCTATTAATGGGAGATACGAGCGCTAATGAAAAGAGCCCTGGGATTACGCACGAATAGGCTGCAACGGGAAATGAAACTGGGACTAAATACGAGCTTCAGTACTCTGGTTGGATGGCTTAGTCTCATAAGCGAGAGAGAGAGAGAGAGAGAGAGAGAGAGAGAGAGAGAGAGAGAGAGAGAGAGAGTGGGAGGGTGGTAGGGGGCAGGTGATTGACATCCCTTCATCCTGAATGTCTTTGGGAGGGGTTAAATTTAATTTGAATACGCTCAATTACTGATGAACGAAATTTATTATTTAGTTTTCTCAGTTTCTGTTCGTTTGTCTCATTGCTGTCAAATATGCTTCTTTTATTTACTGAAATTGGTGATAATGTATTTGATACTGAGAAGGCATGAACGAACATGGCGATTATAATTATAAAGAAGATTTCTTTCATCTCGACTGGTAGCGAACCCTACTCTTAAAAAGATGCTTTAATTCGCATCTGGAAAAAAGAATTGGTGGAAGAACTGACGCGGATAGAGAATAAAGCTGGAAAATCAAGCGCTGTGGTCTAACAAGCCCACTTGTTAGCGAACTCAGTAAAGTCATTCACATTGTTTGTATTTAAGTCTAAGGCAAATCTTTCCTTTTCACATCCTGGACAGGGGGACGGAAGACTCAGCCTTGTGTCTGGTTTCTGTTTTCCAGTCAAATGAAAGCATCTTTTCCAGATTTAGGAACTCTCTGCTTCGAGTACCCTAACAGCCACAGGGAACCGATATGAATATTCCAGAGGAAATTTTAGAGCGCTCGTTCCTAAGCCAAGTTTTTTTGGGCGTTTAGGCGAATTGAGCCCATCATTTTGGGCGAAAATTCGCAAATGTGGTTGTGGTTTCGTTTCCAAGGCAAAGGTGTTTTTAAGCATTGCTGGTTCTACTCCTTTCGTTGTACGAATTTCCAGTTGAAATGTGTATGTTTTTTTTTTCAGTGAGAGTTTATGTAAATTTACCCTCGACGTCATTGAGAAGAATATTTTTGGGTTTATTTCGCTAATTCTTCCATGTTTCTGGAAGTAAATCTGAGATAAGTTTGGGTTCCAGACCCTTCTTTTTTTCCATCATTGCCTGATTGATATGACTAAGGTGACGGTTTCAAAAGTCTTTGAAAGCACGATTTTCCTCTCCATTCCTTTTTAAGCCCTTACTCGTTTAACTTTATTTACACCAAGTATTTGTGTTACTTGATGATCATTTCCCTTTTCACGCTTTGTTTTTCTTTCTACCTTGCATTCTTTTCACATTCAAATAAGCTTCAGTTCATTTTATCTCCTTTTCCTTCTGTATTTCTCTCTGCTCTCACGTTTATCGGAGCTTCTGCTCTTTCATCTGTCCTTTTATTCCGTCTTGTTTACATTCGCTTAATTTTCTGTACGTTTTAGCGACCGTTTTACACACACACACACACACATACACACATACACACATACATATATATATATATATATATATATATATATATATATATATATATATATATATATATATATATTTTATATATATATATATATATATATATATATATATATATATATATATATATTTAGCAGCCTCAATTAATTCTGCCTTTCAAATTAAATATTTATTCACTCTCTTAATCGTCTGTCATACTCCCTGTGATTATTGTAGCTTTTTCTTCTCTGCCTCTCTTTCTTGTTCTATTCAATACCCACTCACATTTAGTCCAATGTCTTTTCCGTTGACCTTCTGTTAATTGCAATTATTTCAGCTTCATTTGCTATTCATCATTTCAGTTTGCTCAAATTCCGTCATTCCGTTTACTTAACTCTAATTAATCGCCCAGTTCGTCTGAATTTCTCTCCCTTTCAGCTTTTGTGAACCTTCCGTTTATGTCACCTTCCGCTAATCAACAGGGGCGTCATTTGGGGGTGGTTGGGGCTGGGTGGGGGGTGCTTGCCCCCTTCAAAACTCTGATGGCACCCCCAAGACTTAGTTTGTCTCCTCTGACCTCAGAAATAATAACAACAATGATAATAATAATAGGCAAATATACTCCAAGGTAAATCTTGTATGGCTTGAAAATGCCCCAAAATGTACACAAATTTCCAAAACTTTCTCGGGTGGGGCTCTCAGCGCCCACCCCACCCTTTCCATCAGTTCTAGATCTTTGCCCCACCCCCAAAAGAAAAATCTGAAATGACCCAACTGCCAATCAAGAGGTCATTTCACTCTCAGTCCAGTAGCTGTTCATTTTACTTTCCATTTCATTTCCACCAAAATAAGACTCTCAAACTTAAATGATCATGTTTATGTTCTAGAGAAGATATAAATTGAAATTGTTAACAATTACTTTAAAGAAAAATTACACATATAAAAGGCGCAATCACTTCCTTTCTTAGGTCACCGTTACTTTCCAGAAAAGAAAAAAAATTAACACTAGTAGATTCACATCAAGCGTGCATCTGATGTCTAGGCCAGACCCTTACGACGCTCCTGATTGGCTGTTGATAAGCCAGTCACATGGCTGGAAACTCTCAGTCTCTCTCCAGAGTTCACATGGGTAGGATCTGTGTTCCATCTCACCTGAGGGATACGTCTTTCAAAAGTATCCCTCAGGAGAGGTGGAACGTAGATCCTGCCTATGTGAACTCTCGAGAGAGACTGGCTTATCAACAGTTAATCAGGAGCGTCGTAAGGGACTGGCCTAAACACCAAATGCAAGGTTGATGTGAATCTACTTTAGTAACAATTACGTAGAAATAAGTAAACAAATAAAAGTGGCAATGACTTCCTTCCTTGGGTCACTTTTACGTTCATGAAAAGATATAGATTATCACTATTAACAATTACATAGAAATAAACAAATAAAAGTGGCAATTGCTTCCTTTTCTAGGTCCCAGAAGATTTAGGTTGCTTGTCTAAGCCTCGTCCAGTATTTGCTGTCAACACAACTCCTGCTCTTCGCAATCACCACTTTTCTTGGACCTCTGAGTTATCAGTTATTTCTTTTCCTCCCTTCGTCGTTTCTAGAGACCAGCTACCTCGGACAGATACGTCACAACCGTTGTCCATATTCTCTAGGATTTTATGAAAAAGTTTTTGAGTGCTGACTTTACAGCATATACAGTTGTGGTCGAGAAAGATGTTGTCCCTATGCACAAAGTAACACTAGAATCGGTCATTCGTGGCCTTCAATTCGATGATCGCGGATTTTCGACATTACCGTTAATAGAATCACGATCCTAAATAGAACTGTCCACAAGAACGTTCAAATGATTCCTTTACAGAATCTGAACATCCTTTCGTCTTTTTCTCTGCATTTTCTAATCATAGCTAAAGCAATGAAATCGCCCACTCTCTATTTTTATGCGCTTCCATAACTGTGTTCACTAGATAACCTATTTTTTTTTATTTCATATATATATGTTTTTTTTTATTCTATATTTCATTTTTTCCCGTTTTTAGCCTGAGGGGTCCAAACATTTTTGTTTTAATCCAGATAAAGTGACAGAGATATTTCTACTTTTTTCCGGAGATATGTTATGCAGTGCTGTAGTATATTATATATATATTATATATATATATATATATATATAATATAGTATATATATTATATACATAAATGTGTGTCTGTGTTTTATGTGTATACTATACATACACACACACACACACACACACACACACATATATATATATATATATATATATATATATATATATATATATATATATATATATATATATATATATATATATTATTATAAACTAAAATATTCCCTTTCGGCTAACATATATGAAAATATAATAATTCCAAGGTAGAGCGAATTGGATATCAAAGGACATTTAATGCATGTATATGGATCAAGGTAATGTGATAAATATTCTATATATATATATATATATATATATATTATATATATATATATATATATATATATATATATATATGTGTGTTGTGTGTGTGTGTGTGTGTGTGTGTGTGTGTGTGTGTGTATGTATGTATGTATGTATGTATACATATTCATAGGACATGTCATATTTCCAGGTTTCAGGATGTAACATTAGCAGACTCCAAGTAGCAGGTGTCACTTTTTCCAATATACATCAGGAAAGCCATTAAATGTATCCGGAATTTTGCCTCGAAACATATACCAATGTTTGTCATTTTTATTTATCTTTTTTACATAAAAAAGAAATGTGGGAAATGAAAATTATTTAGGAATGAATATGTATCAGAAAACGAATGCGAAAATACACATTTTTTAACGTAAATCCAAATGATTTACGTAGTCAGAGGTAGATCAGTCGCGTCAAAGGAATTCTTGGAAAGGATGTTGAAATCGCAAAAATCTCGGCTTGGGACTCTTCTTAGGGAAGTTTCCGGAGCTTTGGTGATTCATGTCATGCAGTCCGTTCCTCGGTGTATCTTTGGAGCGAGTCTCTGTGGCCGTAATGAGAGGACGGAAATGTGTTCGTCTGAAAGGAAGCTGTATCTCATCAGATTCATAACTCTCGAAGTTTTTCATTTTGGCAGAAGAGAAGCTTCTTGTAAAAGACCTCCTCAATAGTCTAAGTTTATGAATGTTCTATGACACATTCAGTATTACCCGCGTCGAAATATATACGTATGCGCTTTACAAATACGTATTATGTAAGGGTTCGTATCTCTCTCATTCCCCATTCATATTTGGTTCAAAGTTTTGTCATATATAAATATATATATCACGTTCGAAAATAGTTTCAAAGAATATTTGTAATACTTCATATTTTGTGTTCCCATATTATTTTTCTCTTCTGTATTCCCATATGTATTTCTCGTTTGTGTTCCCATATATATTTCTCAAACTCATGGCCTGTAGCTATTACATATAGATAACTTAAAAGAATAAGAGAAATATCTTGTCGTTCAGGAAAGGATTATTTATACACTTACGTGAAAGAATGAAATTTAAATTTCCCATCCATCCTGAATGTCATTGCAGATACAAACCGTAGGAGGGTAATGATGCCAGGCCACCTCATGCGGCGCACTGCAGGCATTACTTAAGGTTCTTTGCAGTGTTTCTTCAGGACCTAGCTGCAACCCCTTTCATTCATTTTATTTAACCTCCGTTCATATTCACTTCCTTATTATCCTACTTTCTACCCTCTCCATAAGAACTCTTCAATAGTGCAGCTGCTTTGAGGTTTTCCTCTTATTACACCTTTCAGGCCATTTCACTGTCAGTTTCCGTTTTAGCGATGAATGACCTCATAGGTCCCAGCGCTTGGTACTAGGCCTAAATTTTGTATTCTATTCAATACAAATACGGAGCCACCACCTCTTCCCAAGTCTCCTTCAGCCTGTAATGGCTTTGTGTAATCCCATTTTACAGCTGTAGAGACGACTGGAGGCTACACACGTGACGAGAATACATACTGATTTCGTATCTTACAATATTTTCATTATCATCTTAATGGAGTCTGCTCTCTCTCTCTCTCTCTCTCTCTCTCTCTCTCTCTCTCTCTCTCTCTCTCTCAACCTTATTGCTCTGATAAGATATCTGATGGTTTTAATTTTTCTTTAGAGTAAATTTCATGAAATCGCGCCAATCTTGTCAGTCATTGACGCAGAGAAGTAAATCGTCGTTATTGCTGAAACGGCCCATAGTTGCCTTGCAGTCCGACGGGTGGGGGCGGGCCTTCGGCTTCCTACTCCAAGCAGCAATTTTAAACTGGCAAGTTCTGCGTTGGCCAAGTGGTTTTCACACTTGGCTACCAGTCCGGTGGTCCGAAATTCGATTCTCGGCTCTGCCAACGCGGAAAAAGGAATTTATTTCTGGTGATAGAAATTAATTTCCCGATATAATGTGGTTCTGATCCCGCAATAAGCTGTAGGTCTTGTTGTTAGATGACCAATTGGTTCCTAGCCACGTAAAGATATCTAATCCTTCAGGCCAGCCCTAGGAGAGCTATTAATCAGCTCAGTTGTCTGGTTAAAATAAGTTATACTTTTTTCTTAAACGTGGCAAGCTGCAGTCAGCCTTGAAACTGGTGCTGCCTCTTCATCTCCTCGTCGTATTTTCATCTAACCTAAATGGGCGTCTTTGTCTTAACATTTAAACGAAGGGAAGACGACATCTCTCCCGAGTAGAAGAGCCATGTTTGGCGGCGAAGTTATTACCTTTACACCCAGCTAATGACATCTCGCCTTCCAGCATTGTCTTGGAAGTGTTTCCTGGACCGGGAGAAATGAGAGAGCGTTGCTGTAAATGACCGGAGCTTAATCCCAAGGTGTGGAACGAAATGAGAAGGTATTGCGAGAGATCGTGTCTCAAAAGAATGAACGATGGTCTGTAATGAAAGAACTGTCGATCGTAAATATGTTACGTTTTCGCGAAACAAAGATTAGTACTCAGATTTTTAAAATCATTGAAACCTAACCCTGGCATTTATTGTTCTTAAAGTGTTTCAAGTTGAATTTGCTTATCAGTTTTCTTCATAGAAATATATTTCTATCTTAATAGTTTAATTTTTCATTACATTTCGAAGACAATATGGAGAGAGACGAGTTGTAAGTCCTTCTCCGTTTTTGGTTGGTAATAATTTTACATTCACATTTGGATCTCTGGTTTCAAACGTTAGTTGAAGTAATTTTTTTTTTTCTTACAACAATGATTTAAATCAATTTTTGTTTTTCCTTTTACGTCTTGATTTTTTTCTTATTCAAGTTCAGGAAACGAAACAGTTCAAGAAATATTCTGCAGCTGCTTTGTCATAAAAAAGATTATGCAAATTGAATTTACCAAAAATTATGCATATTGAATTTACCGTATTTTTTTTTTACCAGTTAGAAGCAATAATAGTTTTATCTTTTAAATCCATAATGGCTTCCGTTTTGTGGCCATTACTCGAAAACCTTTCACATGATTTTTGGGACTTAATGGATGAAATTAAAATTGATCTCCTGTACGTATTCGCAAAGTCTCAGGTCATCAATCTAAATCTGATTTGACCTCTGATCGTACCGTGCTAATATATGCTTGTTGTTTTTGCTCTCTCGAAGAGCTTTCTTTTGTTTGTCGATTTAGTGATCAAAAACTTTAGGAGGTAATGAAAATTGTCTACAAAATAGGAATGTTCAAGTACTCATGTCATGTTCATCTCCCCTTGGGGTCCTTTTCGCCAATTTCTATATGGGTACCGTCGAAGAGAGGGTCTTCCAGATTTCCAGGAAACCGAGGATGTATGTGCGCTACATTGATGACACCTTCGTCTGCGCCGACTCCCAGGATGAGATAGAGCAGCTGCGACGTGCATTCCACGACCACAGCTGCCTCACGTTCACGATTGAACATTGCCAAGATCGCCGCCTCCCCTTCCTTGACGTCCTTGTCGAACAGCGAGATTCCGAATTCAGCACGAGGGTGTACACGAAGCCGACGAACCTGGGAATGTGCATGAACGGTGAGAGTGAGTGCCCTGAGAGGTATAAGCGCTCCACCATCAGCGCCTTCGTCAGGAGGGCCCTCTCACACTGCTCCTCCTGGAATGACCCACACAGTGAGTTGGAGCGCGCCGCCCAGGTCCTCGTCGACAACGGACACACCAATCGTGCTGTTGATGAGTCAATAAGGAAAGGTATGGAAGCCTGGTACCACCGGGAACCCCGCCCCGACGTTGCAGAGCCTATCAAGCTTTTCTACAAGGGGCACTTCCACCGGAGGTACAAGGAGGACGAACAAGCCCTCAAAAAGATCATCGAGGAAAACGTCAGCCCCGCCGACCCAGACAGAAATATTAAGATGATTATATATTATAAAACGAAGAAGACGAGCAGCCTGATGATGAGAAACAATCCTTCGGCGCCTCTGCAGGATCCCTTGAAGAAGACGAGTGTGGTCTACCGTTACACATGCCCCGTCCGAGGATGCCTCGGCAAATACGTCGGTATGACCTCCATGCGTTTCTCCAAGTGAATCTCCTGCCACGCCCAAGAAGGAGCCATATTCAACCACGCCAGGACTGCTCATAACAAACGGATAGAAGAAATGATATTATCCTTAATATCATCATAATCGATCAAACAACGGATCGCCGACGTCTGCGCCTCCTAGAAGCCCTCCATATAGGCAAGGAGAAACCAAACTTGAATATCACTCAAGAAACGTTTCTCCTTCCCACCGCCGCCCGGAGAGCAGCGAGCGACCCCCCGACGATGCCAGATAATCAGGAACCCCCACAGGATGATACGATTCCTGCTACAGACGGAATTCCTGACGTTCATTCCCAGCCACGCTACTGTGGCGCTCGCACGAGAGAATCCCCGAGACCTTCGAGGCGAGATCCACGGCTTCGCCCAAGACCGGCCCGACCAATGAGAATGCAACTCTAGGTCCGAGCCGCTATAAATACCGTTCCGCAAACTTTCTTGCTACAGTCACTTCAACCGACTCGTCAGAAGATGACCTACGAGAAGGTCGAAACGTCACGTGATACCAGCTATACCAGCACCAATACCAGCCCTTAAACCTAAGACGACCCCGGCCCGAATTGGACTACGCCTACGGATTAATACCAGCACTGACGACGACCCCTGCTTGACCTGGACCTGATATCTTGTTCTAATAAAAGATTCCTTCAGCATTTATAATTTTTGAAAATTCCCAATATGAATATTGGCCAGTTACTCAGAAACATCGCTGAGCTTGAGAAGCGAATTGTAAGGAAAATAGAAAAAACAATATATTATTATTATTATTATTATTGTTATTATTATTATTATTTTTTTTTTTTTTTTTTTTTTTTTTTTTTTGCTCTATCACAGTCCTCCAATTCGACTGGGTGGTATTTATAGTGTGGGGTTTCGGGTTGCATCCTGCCTCCTTAGGAGTCCATCACTTTTCTTACTATGTGCGCCGTTTCTAGGATCACACTCTTCTGCATGAGTCCTGGAGCTACTTCAGCCTCTAGTTTTTCTATATTTATTTTCAGGGATCTTGGGATTGTGCCTAGTGCTCCTTTGGGTACGATTTCCACTGGCATATCCCATATCCTTCTCATTTCTATTTTCAGATCTTGATACTTATACATTTTTTCTCTCTCTTTCTCTTCAACTCTGGTGTCCCATGGTATTGCGACATCAATGAGTGATACTTTTTTCTTGATTTTGTCAATCAACGTCACGTCTGGTCTATTTGCACGTATCACCCTATCTGTTCTGATACCATAGTCCCAGAGGATCTTTGCCTGATCGTTTTCTATCACTCCTTCAGGTTGGTGTTCGTACCACTTAAAACTGCAAGGTAGCTGATGTTTCTTGCACAGGCTCCAGTGGAGGGCTTTTGCCACTGAATCATGCCATTATTATTATTATTTTTATTATTATTATTATTATTGTTATTATTATTATTATTCACACCACGCCAACTTTATAAAATGTATTATTTCCTCACGTAATAAATCCAATGGATTCCTGTGAGTGAGCCGATCCATCGCCAAGAAAAATTTCCACGTGAACAAGAGATTTCATTCAGGTTCCAGAAGCTCTTTGGAGGCTGGAGGAATTTTTGTAAAGTGGGTCGCTTGTAGCCCGACCTTCCCACCCTAAAGTGAACGAGGTGTTTCCTGGGATTCTCTTCTGAATGTACAACTAGAAAAGTTTGTCCACTTTTTCATAAAATTCTTTTCGAAGTTTCCTGTTTTCTGGCCGCGTTTATACTTGCATTTGTTCGTGCAATATTATCGAAAGTTTATGTGCACTATACGATTTGTTGCGACTGCGTTTGCTGAACTGCCATTTCTGCTTTCATGGAGTCTCCTGCACTTTTTCGTGACGTCCTTCTGATATGGAAAACGTTTCTTCCCATTGTCTATCCATTTCGCCCATATGTTGATGCAACAAGTCATTTCAACAAATAAGGTTCCTCGTTGGACGAGTGGTTTTCGCACTTGGCTACCAATCCGGTGGTCCGAAGTTCGATTCTCGGCTCGGCCTACGCTGAATCAGAGGAATTTATTTCTGGTGATAAAAATTAATTTCTCGATATAATGTAGTTCGGATCACACAATAAGCTGTAGGTCCCGTTGCTAGATGACCAATTGGTTCCTAGCCACGTAAAAATATCTAATCCTTCGGACCAGCCCTAGGAGAGCTATTAATCAGCTCAGTGGTCTGGTAAAACTAAGATATACTTAACTTTTATAAATTACAACAAAAGTGTTTTTCGTTACATGGTGGAAAGTCTCAGATGCCTTATTACGGAATATTCACTGTAGGTCCGAACTGAATTGAAATAACATTTGATCATTTACTGATCACCAACTGAATTCCTGATGCTTAGATGCACGCAGTGGTGATTTCACTTTTATGGAAAGTCAATTAGGACATAAGTTGATTTACTTTGAGGAAGAGAGCGATGTGTTAAACCTTCAAAGATGCATTTTATGATTACTAATCCTACCTTCGTTTTGGAAAATGTCTGTCTGGAACCAGGAGCCCATTCCAGATAGAATTTTCGAAGGGATGACCATAGTTCTACTTTTCTTTGAGCATTCTTTTCTCGTTACCTTTACTATTCATGTATTATTCTCTTCTCTTCACTCGGTCGTTTCTTCCCTTCGTCGGATTCTACGGGCATTCTCACAGTTTTCTTCAAAGTTGTCTCTCGTTGATGCATTTCTCATTCTTTCATTATTTCCCAATTTCCCGTCATGATTTGGTGGCATTGTCGCTGAATTAAGAGATGCCGTTAGCCTAACATTCCTTACATACACATATGTATATTATGGATATATAGTATAATATATATTATATATATATATATATATATATATAGATATATATATATATATATATATATATATATATATATGTTACTTGCAATAGAGAGAGAGAGAGAGGGAGAGGGAAGGAGAAACAAATACAATATAACATACAAAAACATTTAGAGTAATAATTACGTAATACCTAGGAGAGAGAGAGAGAGAGAGAGAGAGAGAGAGAGAGAGAGAGAGATGGTCTTTTACCATGCAAATGCAATGCACCAATAACTCATTCAGTAAATCCTGGCCAGCATCTCATGGCAGCCACCAGAGAGATGGTCGAGTCCCCCAATATTGCGTCCGCGATTAGATTTCACTCGACGGTTGAAGTAAATCACTCAGCAATGAATCTCTTTTGCACAGAAGTTAGAATATGTTTCATACAGTTCATGCAGTGATGGAAGCTCTTGCATATGGATGCTCTCTCATATATTATAAACAAACATTTTCAAGCAGAGTTTAGGGACTGTTGAAATGGCTACGAAATATTCATGAATCTAAATAATATATAGCATTTCTGTATGACATTTATTTGGCAACTAAATTGATCAGAATGGTTGATTTTATGAAAGCGCTTTATTCGTCTCCCTGAGGATGCACTGCAACAGGAACTTCAGAACTTTAAGCGAAGATGCAATGCATTGCAACCCCAATGCTATTCTCCTTCCATTTCAACACAGTTTATCTGTTTATTGATTTATTACTTTAATTTTTGTCTTTTACATAAGTGAGGTTCTTCTTTCTGCATTTCCCTTTACGTCCTCTTTCTTCTTCCTTGAATTTTAAGTCAATGGTCCCTTTGGTGTGATTGTTCCATGTGAATGGGGTTCATCTTCTGAATAATAATAATAATAATAATAATAATAATAATAATAATAATAATAATAATAATAATAATAATAATAATAATAATCCAAAGAAATTCATAATCACACGAGTCAATAAAATGGGAAAGTAAATGCACAGTAGTATGACTGATTTTATTTATAAAATATATACAGCTGAAAGCTTTCGATGACCTGCACGGTCATCCTTCATGAAAGTTTTCTGCGGTTTATATTTTGAATAACAAAATCAAGCAAGCAAACTGCTGTGGATTTACTTTCCCAATAATGAGAGAAATAATAACACAAAATCCTCTGTGTTCAACTCCAGCAAATTCATGGAAAGCGCCCATTTATTGGACTCAGGAAATAAATATATTTATTATTCGTGAAAACAGGAAAGAGAGTTCTTGTCTGCTCTTAAGTCGCCAGATTTCCGGAAATCATAAGTCTAGTTTTGCACTAAAGGATAGCCTTCTCTTGTTTACTAAAAGTCGAAGTGAATTGTGCGGTGGTCTTTGATATTGTGGGGGACTACCGTTTGCGTTACCCGGGAAGATAATAATTTATTGTGTGTGTGTCTAGTATATATATATAATATATATATATATATATATATATATATATATATATTATATATATATATATATATATATATATATATATATACATATTTCTATGTAGGGCACAGATGTGATCCTATTTTATCGTCGGAAAATTCATCACCGCATCGAATGATTTCATTCATAAAGAGACAAAATTCTTCCCTCATTAAGACCAACATATGCTTTTACCTTCACTTAACCTATACATATCAGGAAAGAATGTTGAACGAAGTTGTCTAATCTGTTTTTAACGCTTTATTGGCACGGAAGGAAGTCCCGGTTTGAAATTGGATTTTCGAATGGAGACACTTGGAATCTCTGCCGTTCTCTGAAAAATGTCTTGCAAATATTTTCCCTGGAAGGAGAGAGTGCCATTAAGAAGATTGCTGAAATCTGGTGGACCTTTAATACATCAGGGTAACTCGATGTCTCCTTATTGGGCAGCAGAGGGGAAAGGTTACAACTCAACTTGAACAGGATGTCAGAAGTTCCGAATAAAGAAACTTTGTTGATCACAGAGGGAAGAAGGCTCCAGTTCGGCCGACTTTCTGAAAGCTCGTCTCTGCAGATGTTTTTTTATTATTTATTTATTTTTATTTATTTATTTTCTTTTTACCTTTTCCGCTCTTCTTCACTTTCTGAAAGAGGAGGGAAAGGGAAATTGAAAGATGAAGAGGTTGAAATATGGACTGATCGAAACGAATGGGATTTTGACTTTGTGAGCGGGAGTTGATTCTTTCCCAGATAGTGACCCCCTAAAGGTTTTAGGTGCCTCAGTGGCGTGATCGGTATGGTCTTGGCCTGCCACCTGGGTGGCTTCGAGTTCGATTCTTTGGCATTCCACTGAGGGGTTAGAGATGTGTATTTCTGGTGATAGAAGTTCACTCTCGACGTGGTCCAGAAGTCACGTAAAGCCGTTGATCACGTTTCTGAATAACCACTGGTTCTGTGCAACGTAAAAACACCATACAAACAAAACAAACCCAAAGGAGTTAATCCGATGCGTATCCACCTTTGTAGAGGCGTGTTTAGTACAAACCCGTTGGGAATGACCGTAAAAACATGAACAAGAGACTGTAAATATCATAAAGGTGATGACCCCCAAGAAATATTAGTCCTGGATCACAACCCCCATCTGAGATAAGAAGAGGGTTTCATTCTTAGTTTAACTACCATCATCTTGGTAAGAAGACAAAAGTATATACTTAGCATCTCCACTCCAGCGTTTTAATTTTCCTTCGTGGATGTAACTTTGTTCATATATATATATATATATATTATATATATATATATATATATATATATAATATATATAATATATATATATATATAATATATAGATATATATATTATATGTATGTATGTATGCATGTATGAACATTATTTATATTATATT
>NC_087207.1:86101077-86133577 GCF_015104395.2 Macrobrachium nipponense
ATTCATATCCTACAGTTCAGCAGTACCTCAATTTCTTGAAAGATCAAGAGAACGTGGGTGGAAAAAATATTTGCCATAGCCACCCTTCATTTCCTTATTTTCTTCGTTTTCTCTTATGGTAAGCTCTTAAGCTACCTCGAAAATATGCAGTGACGCAGCGACGGATAATCTTAGGACTTGATTTGAACCACCTTGACTTAGTGTGAAAAATTTAACTTCGACAATAAGCAATCGACGAACTTCAGAACCCCGGCCATGATTTTCGGTTATTTGGGGGTTTGGTTCTTTGACTCGATTGTTTATGGCCTCTCAACCGTCCTGTCACAGAGAGGTGTGACGAATACACGCCCTTTTTCTTGTTTATTTTTATTTATCTTTTATTTATGTTTCACAGCACCCTACCGAATATGTCAACATATGTGCTGTCTAGCTTATTCTTTCGTGTCAGCGCCAAAGGGCCGAGCTTTACCTCCAAATTAACAAAGTTAGTTCATGTACTGTATCTAAATGTCAATCTCTCTTGTGGCCGTGTGAAGCCGTCTTGTAATTAGTCTAGGCTTGCTTATATCAGTTGTCTTCTATTTAAAGGCCATCCATGTGCTATTTCCTGGAATATTGTGATGGTGAACTATTCTCTGGTAGTTTTGGTACTATTTGCCTTGTTGCTCTCATTAATATTGCAGTTATGGAGACACCATCAGCCTCAAGGCCACAGAACTGAAATGAATGAGCGGTAGGAGTTTCAGAAAAAGGATTATTTCGAAATTATGTTTAAAGCCGTTATAATAGTAACAACATTGACAGAAAATACTTAGATAGTAATTTGCTTTATATTAAATATGAATATTGGTGGTACCTATTCCAACGAATAATTATAACTATATTTCTCGCTGGAAGCAACATTTTTTCAATTTATGTTTCAAAGATGTTAGAGAAACTTAACTTGTATGAAGCACTGATAATACACTTCAATAATCCGATTATACAAGAGGCACAACCCGATTATTGTGCTTAATTTTTTTACTATGATTATTATCATAAGTTTCGCCCAGATTCACCTAGCCTTTGGCCAGTATAAGGGCTCTTCTTGCTAGTCAATATCGAAAAAAAGAATGTCGGTAACCTAATACTAGACAATGACGTTTCTCTTTAAGTGCCAGAATACTTTATGCCATGTACGACATTCCTAACTATTTCCTGTTCCTTTATAGTAAGTGAGATCTCTTCTTTCTGTATTTCCCATTACCTTCTCTTACCACTTCCCAATGAACGCCATAATCTTTGAAAGCTTGAATTTCAAGTCAGAGGCCCTCTTTGGTGCGCTTGTATATCATATGAATAAGGTTCATCTGAATAATAATGATAATAATAATAACTGACTTTATCTTATAAAGAATTTTCTCTATTTTTATTATAATTCGTCTTTCATAACCTGCGAGACTGTCTATAACTGGTCTATATTCATGGTGTTATTAAAAACCACCCAGTCGAATAGGATGACTGTGATAAATCAATAATAATAATAATAATAATAATAATAATAATAATAATAATAATAATAATAATAATAATAATAAAATTCGCATAGTAGCATAGGTCTTGAATAATAATAATAATAATAATAATAATAATAATAATAATAATAATAATAATAATAATAATAATAATAATAATAATACTTTCAAGACAAGTTTCTCATGTGACGAAACCAAGTTTTTACCTCATTTGAGTAAATTTAAATATTCGGAATGAGGGCTCCCTGCAGTGGATTTGAGGAATTAAGACCTTACCACGGGGCATCAGTGAATGTAATGAGGATGACATTATTAATGTTTCCCTTATTCTTCATCAGGGTTTATATTCCTTCTACCTTCACTTGAAGTGTTTTCTCTTTCTGAATCACTTTAATAAATTCTGGATTTTTATTTAGATAGTTAACAGAAAATATATATACTATATCAATCTTTTACCGATCTTCTGGACTATTGCTAAAAAGCAGAAATAATTTTTCAACCTGATTAAACGTCAACTAAGTGTAGGTGGATTTTCCCCTCAAAAAAAGAAAAAAACTCAGTTTAATATAAAAATAACTTTATATTCAGAAACCATTTTTTAAATAAGACATCTGAGATTATTGTCTCACTTTTGTATGATATGTCACAACGTTAACAACTATAACTTAGTATATACTAACATTGCTGAACATGAAAACATTGGATTTACATTTGAATATTTAAATATTTATTTTTAATATTTAAAAGCACACATTTTACAGAGAGTTGTGGTCAAATAATAGCAGTAACAATAATATAAATAGTGTAAGATAACGATATACAAAAGCAATAATGTAAATGAATAATAGCATACGTTGCCAGCACCTTGCCCGTAAGTATTAAAAGTGATCTTGTAAATAATATGAAAGATATAAAAAACCGAACACGTTGTTCTTTGAGATCACTTACGAATGACATTTAATACTTTAACAACAGAAACAAGGAAAAACAAGTGCCAAAGTAAAGATCCATTTCAGGCACTGACCCAAAATATGTTCCAATTATCGCAAAGTTGCGAGAAGTAGCCTAGAAATAAGAGTTCTGTTCACTGGTCGTTCTTCTTATTACATCGACCTAGTTTGAGGTGATAAGAATAATATTTCCACAACTTGTAGTCCTTCCCACATCTGAGGCACAAAATACGTTTATTGGCAATCTTCTTATGTCTATATTTACCCTGCCGCTCGGTATTCGGTGTAACACCGTGCCCCAGCCGTAAGTGTCTGTTCATATTGGAAGTAGTGGAAAACGTCCTGTGGCAGTAGGTGTATGTTCCCCCAGAGCTAACCTTTCCATTTTCAGTACTTTCGCTGATTTTACTTTCGCTGACTGGCAAAGGATAGGCTTCTTGTCCTGGGAGATACTTGACGAATGCGCACTCGCTTCTGTCAGCGGCTAAGCAACGATGCCCGCCTCTCATGGAAGCCACTATCACAGGAGTTTCATCTTTCATTAAGGTAGCGGCCTCGATCTCCCCCGGCTTCGGTTGCTGGTCTGAACCGCTTGGAGTTGGAGACTCTGGTTCGGGCGGCCCCTGGTCACTTGAGCAGGATACCCGTATGTGCTCCATCACTCTTGAGAGAATCTGGAGAAGAGAAAATCATGAATTTCATGATTCTCAAATCATAGTATAATTTACTATTTCAGTACATTTCTGAAAGCTGTGTAGACTAATAAAAGAACATAATCATTTGTTTGTAGCAATAAGGCGAACCCTGTCAAAATTTCGTCTCGATAGGTCTAGTATATACCATCGGCCAACTAGTTAAACATATCATAAAATTTGGAGAATCGTTTAGCCACTTAACTTCAAATAAAGTCAAATTATTTTGGCCAAGAAAGTAGCAAATGGCTCACTAATTGGTACACCATCTTGTGTGTGCGTGTGTGTGTGCGTGCGTGCGTGTGTGTGTGTGTGTTTTCAGTGCAGGGGCCACATTCAAAAACTCACAATTTTATAGGGCCATTTAATATATTCAACAAATAATAAATATTTATAATAGACAAAATAAAAGTCTTTTAAAGAAATATGCATTTAATTTTTTTTATTAATTATAGAAGAATCACATCAAATGCATTTATTTGAAACGAATTAATTCAGAAAACGGTTTTTATTTAAATGGTAACTTCAAACGAAACACATTTGAAAGACAAAATAACCTTTCTTTTTCATATCTACTAACAGTCTAGTGTTGTTGTTTTCATTTTAGCTGACCTTATGCCAGCACGGGCTCTTGCTCATAGAGCAGCCCGTAATAGTCTGCGGGCCGCGTGAATTCCTTTGGAGAGCCGCATCGTAGTTTGTCCACACCTGGTTTAACACATCCATATCGTTTCTCTAGTGACAATTTGAGTAAAATTCTCGTTCGTATGAAAAGGATAATATAGCTTACATTCATCGCATCCCTGATAATGTTTATTTTTCTTAAGCTTTCCTTCCTTCTAAGCATTCTAAACCTCTAAACGACGGCTGTAACAGACCTAGTTTCACTTCACTGGTTTTCGTGGTTGTTGTCACTTTGCGTAATTATCACCATTGATAAAACCTATTGACAACAAAATTATAAAATGGTCTATTCATCTTGATCTATTAGTAGCTGAAATCCACATACCAACAAAAACATGGTTCGTTGTCTTTTATACATAGGCCTAGTATCGAACCACATTCTAAATCGGTTGCCTAGTTTTCATTAGTCTCATGTTATTGCCTCCGTCATTTATTTATTTATCAATAACTTTCCGCCAAGGTAAGTGTTCTTAACGTAATGTTCTGTCTTTTCGTAACTGTTCATAACCCACAGCAACGTCTCAATAATCATTTTACCCTCCTGGTTGGTCGTAGTTTCATTTCATGTCACTTGAATCAGTTACTCGACTGTGTAGATGATGATTACTACAGTTGGACAATATGCATCGGGAAAGTTCTTTTGAAAGGACAGCTTTGTTATTTTTAAACATTTCGCTATATGTCTAATGCAATATGTAAAAATTTAACAGATAAGGAAAGTTATCTCCCTTGATTGGTAGCATTGCAGAACTCGTACATACCTAATGAAAAGCTGTCGGCGAACTGAAATGTTTCCCTCGTGGATGTGAAACATCCTATCATTTGGCATATTAAGTAAATCCATATTTATGGGGTGATTTTGAAAATTACCATGCTTTAAACGTTACCAAACAAAGGACAATTTCAATGTGGCTATGCGGATTTTGTATCAGCAACATTGCGGTTGCGTAATACGCCTAGGAGACTGGCTTCTCCCCTGAAAACTTTGTCCAATAGTCTTAGCCTTAGTAAACAAACCCAATTTTGAAACACTTGCATTACCGTATTTGACTGCATGAAAGACTGCATATTCAGGTGACTCTTACTACCTAAATTCTTCGTATTCTCGAGCAGAGGCGAAACTTACGACAAAAGGGAGATGCCTCAAACCGTCTAATCCGAACGTCTCTCCGCAACTGATGCTTCTTCACTTTCTCGAGTTGAGATAGAAAGGAATTAGGATCTTGGGAGGCGAAGTTCATTCAAGCTGGAGCCTGGAGGTGCCATTGAATGCAGTTATTTAGCCAGTCATGTGGAATGGATGCTGGTTTAATTTTAAATATCTTATAGTGACGGTTGAAAACTATTCATAGCAGCTTCTTAGGAGGAATTCCGACGATTGTCAGTCAGGAATTTAAATCCCCATTGAGGGGGTTAATAGATCAAGATCCTCCTTAATGTCTGCTGTTTGCCTGTTCCTCAACGGTAACTATTGTGTTTAATGATACAAATGTTGTTCATTGACGACATAAAAAGATTAAACGGGAGTTGATCCAAACCCATTTTAGGCCTAACATGAAGATTACAGTTTACTTAGCCTAAGTTTTATATCCCTATCACAAGTAAGTCGCAACTTTTCCTCTCACAAGGTACAAAAAGGCCATTATAGACCGAACCTCGGTGAAAGCCTCCAAAACACATCCAGTTCATTTTTCAAGAGTTCGACCAAAGCAATCAGTGAATTGAAGTTACGTGCTCTACTGGTTACAAATTTTCCTTTCAACCTTTCAAATGACTCATTATTCTGTAGTTATTAAAATTTGTCAAATTAAACGCATTTCTATTGCCGTGAATTAACACTATGCTTAGGCCTATATAATATTCTTGTTAGCATTGATTAAGAACTTCAAATTTCTGGCGAAGAAATTGAAAGACAAATGTGTTCTTGTAAGCAACTAATCCAAGTAAAATTTGATTCATTCTTTTTCCCCCCGAAAAGACCAGCAGTGGTCTTTCGCTGTAATGGTTCAAATGAGCTCCGGAACAGTGGTTGATCCATGATACAGTATTGGTCTAATGACATCATTGCTTCAATTCTTGATTGCTCTCTCTCTCTCTCTCTCTCTCTCTCTCTCTCTCTCTCTCTCTCTCTCTCTCTCTCTCTCTCTCTCTCTCTCTCTCTCTCTCTCTCTCTCTAACATAGCAATTTTGTTCCTGTATCACAGTTGTCTGTAGGTTTTTTTTTTTTTTTTTTTTTTTTTTTTTTTTTTTTTTTTTTTTTATAAAATTAATGATTGTATATTGTAATACAACACAATAAACTAACCCTTTCCAAACAGCGTCATACACAGTAATGGCCGACGGCTTACTCCAATGCCATATTCAGAAAAGGGCAGTTATTCCCAGTCCTTTCAACCGCGATTCAGACTAAACGAAGAGGCTCTCAGCCACAATGGCTGAGATCTTTCATCTTGCAAAAGAAAACAGAGCCATTCTGCCATTACCTGCGTCCCGACATCCCTTGCAAACAGTGCACGGAAGGAGGCCATCTGCGTAAGAGCACAATAAACAAAGCTTTTTGAATGCAATAACGGGAAGATAGTGGGACCGAGAAAAATCGTTTTATGATCCCCGGATATTTTTGCTTTCATACTCGCCGATCTCCCTCACTATACTTGTCTGTGCTGCCGTTTACGAAATACACCGAAAAATAATTATTTTTCCTTTAGTAGAAAAAGTAGCGTCTTTCATTTCAAAGTTGAGTAAAACTTCAGCAAAATATCGAAGGAAAAAAACTCATAATAGTTTAAAAAGTGATCTGTCATAGGAACTCCGGTCTAATGGCATATATAGATCACAACATACAAAAGGAGTTTTTAAAAAGTGGTTCCTCATTAAAATGTGTTCATTCCATTGACTTGCCTTTGTCGTGGACCTTTCAATCTGCATCGTGGTTTTTCTTCGCGAGTCTACTGGCCTAAGGAAGCATTGAAAGGTTAATAATGTTAATAAAAGAGTTGCACTTGAAAAAATCGACAATAAAATAAATTACAAAGACCATCAGGCAAAATTGTGCAGCATTGTTTAACCCCTACCTCTTAAAATCAGTTAAAATAATCTTCAGTATTCTGCGAGTATGATTATTCCAATTCCCTGCGTTGATATGTAACAGAGCTCAGTGTAATTTAATTCTGAAGATGAGTTTTTGAATTGTAATGTATACTGATTTCATTTTTCCTCTGCGAATGAAAATGCAGTATCCAGGAGTAAGTCGACTCGAACCTTTGTTGTCGTGTCGTGGAAACGCTCAGTGGCTTACTGTTATAATTCCCTATGTTCTTAGGGATGTTTGTAATAGGCCGTTTATGGGGGAAAAAAAGTGAGAGCGGGGAAATTGGTATTAGAAAGACATTTATAGAACATCAAGGGGTCCGCTTTAACGAGAGAGGAGAAGGAGGAGGAGGAGGAGCAGAAAGGGAACATTTTCCCAATTACAGAAGCCTTTTCTAATTAGTGGTGCAAAGGATGTGTAATTATATTGTTAGGCCGAAGGCATTGCTCGTATGAAGGTCCTTTGTTGACTGAATTTTGCAAGAAATTAAAATTGTGTTGAATACAATTGAAAGAAAATCCATAAACATGAAAATATAAACAACTTGATTTTTACTTTCGAATGGTCCGTAACGCTATTTTTGGAATTTTTATCTTATGCTTAGCATGGTTTTGCAAGTTCCATGAAAAATCGTTTTTTGGGACTGGAAAATTATACAAAATGTGGACAAACCACGCCACACATTCTTTATTACTAAGACGCTGGAATTCAATTGCTATTTAGATCAATTTTCAAATTAATAAGGCACAAGCAAAAAAAAAAATTGTGAACATGTCCCTATTGCAAGTCCTGAAGGTCAATGAGGCTGGAAACAGGGATCCTTATTGCTCTAAGCTGAGATCTTCATCGCCAGAATCAAAAACAATTATTTACTAACTGGTTTCCTTACAAACCAAAGACAAACTTCACCCAAAAGTTCAGGTGATATAATTTTCACATTTTTCATGTCATTTGAATTTGAGTTGGAACACTCGCGAGAGAGTTAGTGAACGTATGGCTGCGTAGCCTCACTTGGGGAAAAGGCGCCAAGAGATTCGTTCACCTACAAGTGTCGTATTGGGGTTGAACATTCTGAAACTCCCGTGTCATTTCTCCTTAAAAAAAAGATACTCATGATTTGGATTTCCTAGTCATCTTATCAATAATTTAAAAGTTAATTCGTTTAACAGCCTTTCTCCTTTTGATTTGGTAAACACGTTTAGCACTGACTTAACAGTCACCGATTTCAAACACTTGCTTCATAGCAAATTATGCTAATAGGTTCCTGATTTTCTTTTATTATTCCAGGCAATGATCCTCTCTCGCTTTTTCTAGAAGCGTCTTCGAACAGCTTCAAAATCGAAGCAGAAATAGACACGATTAAATAAAAGTTTTTAAAGACCGGTTCAAATATAAATCACAATTTTTTAAACTAAGGGTTATCAGAGCCAGCATGTTGGGGGTTTTCTTTTCACTCCGTTTTTTCAGTTCTACACACCTAATCAACACCGTAACATTAAAATTACGTTATTTACCATAAGACTTTATCTTCAAAAGTTCATATCTTATCAAATAGCCAAATAAATAGTTTTATTATATCCCAGAATCGAAAGTGGCCGGAAATGACGTCCACAAATCTCTGGCAGACATTATTGGAGCCTTTGTAATTGTTCCTCACCCAGACCCTTCCTTGTTCCTCCTCATAACAGACAACGTAATGTCTACGTCGAAGCTTATGTATTTCGTTCAGTTGAATCAAAAGTGAGTATCTTTCATACGTTATGTTACTCATATAATCGTGAATTTGGTGTGAATTACTTAGGTAAAGACATTTATTTTTTTGCTTAGAAGTGGATTAGTCCCAAAGTGCAGTCGCCAGAGATACCTTCAGTGCCCTTTGCGATACTGGCCATATCTTCGACATTTCAAGTGAATTATAACCATATATATGGAAAATATTCAGGTTATCATTCATTAACGTAAATAAACCAATGTGATTTTTAGCTGAATGTTTTTTTGGTTTTTTTTTAGGTTTCGCTATAATAAAAGTGGATCACCTGAAGAAAAATTACCCCAACACACACACACTGGAGTCGCTTTTCTTCAGATGGAAAATATTGGGGTCGCTTTTCTTAAGGTGAGGAATTAAACTAGGTAAAAAGCCAGTTTATAAGTTGATTATTTAGTTGTAACGACATAGTGAGACTACCCAGTAAAAGTGCTAACAGGGGTTACAGTAAGGCCGTGGCGGAACGGGCGCTTCGCGCCTATTCCGCATATTTAAAGGTTCTTGGCAAGTTCGGTATGTTCTGGCACGAGGTAATGTTGCGCTGCGCGCGCTAGCCACAGGGGTTACAGTAGGTTTGATCATTTTTGTACTGAAATTGCAAGACAATGCGCTTTTCTAATTAACTATTGATTGTTTGTCTAAATTTGTGTTTATCCGCATATTTAAAGGTTCTTGGCAAGCTCGTATGTTCTGGCACTAGGTAATATTGCGCTGCGCGCGCTACCCACAGGGGTTACAGTAGGTTTGATTTTTTTTGTAGCGAAATTGCAAGACAATACGCTTTTAATTAACTATTGATTGTTAGTCTAAATTTGTGTTTTTAACAAATGTTTAATAAACGTAGTTTTTTAATGAATATATATCTAATGCTTTTTTTTCTCCTTTTTTTTCTATTAATTATTATGAGCTAAAGTGGGTCACCTGAAGATTGGCGACACCAACAAGCAGGGGTCGTTTATCTTCAGGTGAAAAATATTGGGGTTGCTTTTCTTCAGGAGGAAAATATTGGTGTCGATTTTCTTCGGAGGAGAGGTATTAGGGTCGCTAATCTTCAGATGATCCTAATGAAAATACCTTCGCATGCTTAAAGGAAAGTATAGATTTTTTGCTGTTCTCATGATAATGATAGATAATGGTACTGGCAATGATAAAAAAAAATAAATAACTATAAAAAACCGTAATTGAAAACTTCCTTTCTGTCCTGATTGGCTATAGCTATGAGTGACGTCACTAATCTCCTCCCCATTTATACCATGCGCGTCATCTTTCAATAGTCAAAGCGGGAAGGCAGTTGACATTTTAACATAGCTAAGTTATGGTGTCTTGTGCCACATAAATCAGAAAAACGTAGGACATTTGTATATTTTCATTGTTTTTCAAGAAATATTTCCCCGGGTGACTTCATAACTGCAGTATGACATCTTCATCCACTTAGTAGGCGAATTTCCATCAGTCTGGCTTGGATAAATTACATTATGCTCTGTCAATTACAGTTACAATTATGGTAAATCTTACAATGGGTACTACCAGTCCTATTATCAAATTACAATTACAGCAAAAATTGATATTAAATACAAATAAAAAATTACAATTACCTTAAAATGTGTAATCAATTACATTCCAATTGAATTACGATTACAAATACTCCAAGTCTGCTGTCAGCACACAGCCCTGATGTAAAGGGGGCGTGGCTTAGGCAGGCAAGAGATGCTGACCAGTCAATTTCCTGCGCTCCAGAAGCAACCACCCTACTTGGAGCCTTTGGCAGGTTGTTTACAGTTTACCAGGGCAACCACGCAACCACCATGGTCCCTCCGCATAAGTAAGTAGTTTGACATCGACCTGACCAAGCGACCCCGCACAACCCAACGCGACCACATGCGACCTGGCCCTCATTCTAGCACAAAAGTCAAACCGTTAACATGGCGTCTTCCCATCCGTCTCATGTTCAATTTGCCACTGCATCGTCGATAACTAGAGGTTAGGAGTAAAATTTTGTCCTCTGTAACCCCTGTGGCAAGCGTGTGCAGCACAAAAATTCCCGCTTGCCAGAACATACGTGCTTGCCAAGAATCTTTCAAAATGCAGATAAGGCACGAAGTGCCGTTCCACCACACTGAAACTGAAATCAGGAATGTGCGAAAAAAGACAGCAAAAATTTTTTTTTTTTCATTAGTTTTCGTCTCGTCGCGATTTTTTATGTGCATGCCTCCACCAGTTTTCTTGTCAGAGCTTATTTCCATCGAACTACTATTCAGAGACATTTTAATGTTAATTATGGGTGTTATGATGTTAAAAAGTTTCAGTGTATTTTGTAAATGTCGTTTTTTTATTATATTGTCAAGGCTGTAGCTAATAAATCTGTATTTATTGATGTGCAAATTCAGCAGTTGAGTTGTCAGTTGTGCAATATTTAGTGTGGGGTCAGTTTCATATTGAATTAAGCCATGAATTCATGAGATGCTAATTTTTGGTAATTTATCCGAAGTCATTAGAATTTTTTTTTCGTTTAGTTTTGATAGGCCTAGTTTATGCTGATTAATTTATAGACTGAATTTTTTACAAGGTCACCTTTTTTACAGCCTGTTGTTGAAGGCCGCTGTGCCCTAATCCAACACTGGGTCCCATAACCTTGCCTAACCTAGGGCATTGTGCCCTGACTCAACACTGTGTCCCATAACCTTGCCTAACCTAGGGCATTGTGCCCTGACTCAACACTGGGTCCCATAACCTTGCCTAACCTAGAGCATTGCTCCCTAACCCGACTCTGAGTCCCTTAACCTTGCCTAATCTAGGGCATTATTTTCTAACCCGACTCAGATTTTCCCTTGAGTAAAGGAAAGGGAAAGAAAATGTACAGTGATATATACATTTTATTTTGCAAAAAAATGTTTATGTACAGCTTTCATTCACAAAACAAAATTAGTGGGATCCATGGCACTGCTTTCCCTTTTATAGAACTAAACTAATAGGATTCATGACACTGCTTTTTCATTCACAAAACTAAATAATAGAATCCATGGCACTGGTTTCATTTCACATGAGTAATTTGGAAAAAAATAATGTTTTATGTACAGATTTTCATTCACAAAACTCAAATTTAATGGAATTCCATGGCACTGCACTTTTTCAGTTCACAAAACTAAATTAATAGAATCCTTCCATGGCACTGGTTTTTATTCACATGAGTAATTTGGAAAAAAATAATGTTTATGGATAGCTTTTCATTCACGAAACATATTAGTGGGATCCATGGCACTGCACCTGTCCCTTTCACAAAACTAAACTAATAGAATCCATGGAACTGCTTTTCATTTTCATAAGTAATTTTGGTTAAAAGAAGAATTCAGTTACAAATAACTTAAATTCACCGAATTGCATGTAAATTTTTAACTTTCCGTTGTCCCTGCAACCCATCAAAATTTACCTTGTGACCTTTAGTTTGAGAACCACTGCCTTAACCTGACCTAGGGTCCCATAACCTAGTCTAACTAGGGCATTGTGCCCTAACCCCACTCAGGTCCCTTAACCTAGCCCTAACCTAGGGTATCATATCTTAAACTGACTCATGTGGTGCTTTGGCTAGCTGTTCTATAAAGATTTAGGTATTTTTGGCCATTTTTTAATGTAGTATATACACCCGGCTAAAGTGTTGCAACCAGCAGTTGCACTATGAAACAACTGTTAGGAGAGAACAGTATAAGGGAACAGGTTTAGAGAGTAAAGAAAAACTGATCCACCTATCTAATTTATTAACCTTATTAATACAATAAACATGAAAAGAAACATTAAACTTAATCTATCGATCTTATACTGCGACGACCATCAAAAAGAATCTTCACCTAATTTATAAGTCTTATTACTACAGTTCACCAAATGTTCGTAGCAATACTTAGCAATTTAGTAAACACAACCAACAAACAATATCAAACATTTCTGGTCCAAAATAAATAACAATGTCACACACTCTTGCTCCCCAATGTCTTTCTGAGAATCTCAAATCACAAGAGCAAATACTTTTATGGAAAAGACACAACCATCAATTGAGCCCCAAGAGTTTAGCAGGACTGTTTATGAACAACTCGGACAGTGGCCTGACCAAGTGCTTTTTTTTCTGCAATCCGGCAGCTTTCACATTCTCTCTCTATGTTCTCACTCCTCTACTTATCTCTGTTTCCAACTACTCTTCCAATTGTCTCTTTCTTCAGAGAAGTTCTTTCGCTGTCGTTTCATCGTCCCATTCATAATATTCTGATCCCCTGTCCTTGAAAGAAAATTTCCGTCTTAGGTTTGCGCTCTTTTATTTAATGCTCTCATTCATTACAGCTAAAAGGCTCACATAGCTCAGGTGAAGGGGAACCCAACCCCATCGCTCTACCCTAACACACTTAAGCAAACTGCAAGAAAAAGAGAAAAAAATCAATATTCAGACAATCATAAACTAACAAACACAAAATAAATATAGTAAAAACATAATTGTAAACAATGTAATGATTTTCAAAACACAAACGTAATCACACAAACCCAAACTCAAACTTCTAAATGCACCACAATATGGAAGAGAGAATGTTATCAGAGGTATAGTGAAAAGAATGAAAGGGATTACAGCTAGAGGCTGAAGGGATTGCTATAAAAAAAAATAAGTAAGTAATGCTTCCCATGGTGCACTGTAGGCATACTTAAGGTCCTTTGCAGTGTCCCTTTGGCCCCTAGCTGCAACTTCTTTTGTTCCTTCTAATGTACCTCCGTCCATATTAACCCTTTCTTTCCTTTCGGGACTTTCCACCACCCTCTCTAACAAGAAAAGTTAATGAGACACTTCCTGATTTAAAATAACCTAAAGCAATGTGTCTTATGTGACCTGAGTGACCCAACAAGCATTTGGCTGGCCAACCAGTTCAAATCCACTAGCACTGTCAGACAGATCTTTAGCACTTTTGACAGCATTCGGAGAGGTTACTCTACAGGCAGTTTACCCTAAAGGGTGAAGCCAGAACCATAATTTTCTAAACTTACATAAGTGTAGTGAAATACTTGGTTGGGTTTGCAGTCAATCTAGCAGATATTTAAAAAATCCTATTTATAGAAGCAGATGCAGCCTATGAAACCTTTGAACCAAAATTCTTAAAAGGTTCCTTAGTGTAACTTGGGTATGTTGTCTTTCAGATCGATACACTAGAATAGTTCTTCAACGCACACTTAATAGACCCTGAGGTATACAAGACTCATTTACCGCTGGACCTCCATCCTGACACAGTAGGTATTTGTTCATTTTCTTAGTTCTATGGAAAGACGATGACAGTGAAGGTTTTAATCTATTGTTTGTGCAATGGGTTGTTTGAAGAAAAATAAAAGCTACCTAGATGTTTTTATGTAGCTGCAATGCCCTAAGGATGCAGTATTTGTCGAACCTATGGGGAGGAGGGGGGGGGGGGTTTAATTTTACCTGGCATTACTACAGGTTGTCTGCAGCATCCCTTAAGCCCCCTGCTCTACCCCCGGTTTAGTCTTTTTACTTGACCTCCATTACTGCTTTCTTTCTCTAGTGTTGCTTTCCATCCTCTGTTGCAACCAAATGAGAATTAAAGCAACAATTAAAGCAAAGGCAGATGATTTCAAGTGAAAATATGTAAGGCTATCCAGACAAAAATTCTTAACCTAATTAATCCTTAAAACTATGCTAAATAATGGAATTTTGGGCCCAAATTTACAACCTTACGTGCTCAAAATTAGAACATTGTAAATATAGATATAATTACATGAAATATAAAACAATGAAATTCTTATCTTAAAAATAAGGAATTTCTCTGGAGAATATTCCACTTTCACACCTCATACCTCAAGCACACATCAGTTTTCTATAACTACTTAATCTCTGAAACCCAACTTTTTCCTTCATCCTAAGGGTTTCAATCTGGTTTAGGTTAGCATAAGTCTTCTCAAAATATAAAATGATTTCCAACTCCATACATTACGAAAGTACTTGGCCAGCCAAGTTCACATATCAATGGGTAATTTCTCAAGTTTAATAGCTCATTCTCGTCCTATTCAATTGCACAACAAAATATTTGGTTGGGTTTGCAGTTCAATCAAGCAGAGATTTAAAAACATTCTACTTTTAGAGATGCTGCCTGTGAAACCTATAACAAAATTTGAAAGTTCCTTAGAATAACTTGCGTATTTTGTCTTCAGATTGACGCAGTAGAAAATTGTTTCACCTTACTTTAATAGATGTAGTGACAAGAGACATTTACCACTGGATCTCCATAAAGCACATGATTTTCTGGTTCTGTAAGAAAGATGATGACAGTGAAGGTTTAATTCATTGGTTATGCAATTGGTTGTTGAAAAAAACAAATTAAAAAAGGGAAAAATGCCCAGATGTTTTTATTTAGCTGCAATGACCCAAAGATGAAGTGTATTTGTTGAACCCTGTACAGCATTTTCCCCTGAGGGAGGGGTGGGGGAATTGCACACAGGACATTACTAGAGGGAGTTTCCAGCATCCCTTAAGCCCCCAGCTCCACCCCGCACTGAATGACCTTATAGGTCTTAGTGCTTGGCCTTTGACCTAAACTCGGTATTCAATTCAATTCTATATTGCTAGCACTACCCTTGTTTTTTTACCTCTCCATTACTGCTTTCTTTTTTCAGTGTTGCTTTCCAACCTCTGCTGTAGCCAACTGAGAATTAAAGCAACAATTAAAGCAAGACAGATGATTTTCAAGTGAAAATATGTAAGGCTATCCAGACAAAAATTCTTGACACAATTTATTCTTAAAATTAGCTTACAACTTATAAATGGAATTTTGGCCCCTTTACAACCCTAGGTTTCAAAATTCGACATGATTTATAAACAATGAAATTCTTATTTTCTTGAGAAAATAAATTATTTCTCAGGAAAATTTTCCACTTTCACACCTTATACCTCAAGCCACACCAATTTTTCAATAGCAGCTACTTAATCTAACAAAATCAAACCTGACAAAAAACAGTTTGACAAATGTACATATATATAGTAACACTTCATATTACTTTTTCCCTTCATCCTAAGGGCTCCAATCTTGATTAGGGTTAGCATAAGCCTTTTTAAAACGGAAAATCATATGCAGCTCACATACACTGGCAAAGTGGACAAGAAGTTTCCACATATCGATGGATAATTTCTAAGGTTAGTAGCTCATTACATGGGAAAATAGTGATGCATACCATTATGAAAGAAGAGGCAGCCATAAGCTCTGAACTACCTTTGAAAAGAACTTGACAACTGTTACCATTTTGTACAATTGCTTTACCAAATACAGCAGTTTAGCTGAAATGACACTGCGTAATCTTATTTTAGATCCAACTATTGAGAGGGTAGAAGTAGGCTCCTATAACAGGAAAAAGACAAATTTTAATATTTAAAACTAAAACAAAAATAGATAAATACTTTTAAACAAGGAATTATTACTTTTTTGTTTTTTCATGCAAACCAGACCACAAACCCATTGCCGTTAATTACAACCCAAGTTTTCCCCCTTACTCTGATAAAGTAAATTTCTTTTCCCTTTCGGTATACCAAAAAACAAAAAACAAAAAAAAAAAACAAAAACAAAAAAAAACTTTTTGATGTAATTAAAAAAAAACTTGTAATATATGGTAATAAAAAAAATAAACCTAATGACATTCAGAGTGCATCTGTGGAGTTGGCTCACAGTTCCACCTTTGGATTCTTGTACTTCACCTTTATTTTCTTGATCTTGATTTTGCTGTCCAAGCACTTCAACTTCATATTTTTGCTGAGGTAAGTGCTTCAAGGATGAAAGTATCCAGTGTTTGGCTTGACAACCTAAATTTCATTGAATGAAATATTCATAAACCTTTTACTTGATATATGTTCATTGTTGTATGTAATATCTTGTCAAGAGCTAATGTGTTGGCGGTGAATTGTTTTACAGTGTAACAACTTTGAGCATAAGATTTGCATGAGGGTTGCCATGTATTTTATGGCCTGTGAATGGCTTAGCTACAAAATCTCTCTCTCTCTCTCTCCAGCTAAAAACCCTTATGGACAGAGCCAACAAACTAAACTGGACCCCATAGTGAAATCAGTCTGGAGAGGAGAGAGAGGAGAGAGAGAAGAGAGGAGAGAGAGAGAGAGAGAGACGAGAGAGAGAGAGAGAGAGAGAGAGAGAGAGTTATAGTAAAAAATGTTGATAAATTGAGGAGGAATCACCAGAGAGTATGATTGAACTTTTCTCCTCGCTCAAGTATACTTTTTCATGTTGCCTTTGTTCTAGCTGTTAGACAGTAAACCAAATTGGTTAGCTTGTTATATCGTAAAATAAAGAAAAATGATTAGCTTGTTATATTGCTGCATTTACTTTTATATTGATTATTTTAGTTTTTATTTATTATTTTATTTATTTATTTTTGCTTAGTTACTTCGAAAAACCAAGTGTGCAATTTGCAGTTATTATAAACAAAATTAAAGGGAACCATTCCAGGTACGTAGTGATCATTTATCATCACAAAAACCTATTATCTTAAATGTCTGAGTTTATGATCTGCCCCTTTGCTGACTTCTGGTATTCTTTTAAGTAAAAAAAAATTACTTGAAGTCACCAAATCAATCAAGTCTTTCTCGATGTAATGAATGACCCAGTCCCCATAAGCAGAGAGTGCAAATCGGCATTTAATTTGTAAGTGTTAAACATTTCACCAGCAAAGTGTCCCATTTTGGAAAACAACATATCCTTAAGGCATTCAATACTCCATCATATTCTGACTTGCTGAGATGGTAAAACTACTGAATGAAAATAATAGCTCACCATATATCGGTTTGAAGTGTCGGAGCCTACTCTGTATTCTAAGCAGTTAGCCTGCTTAGGTAAAACCTTAGGTACAGTTATACTCAGGTTCCAACTTCTTGTTATATCGTTGTATATACCCCCGGATTCGTATTCTCACTATTCGCATATTTTTTGGGGGGGAGTAGTAAAGAGAAATAGAATAACATTCCTGGGAGATTAAAGAGATAAACTCTCTCTCTCTCTCTCTGGGTGGAAGGGTTAGAAGTACTCATGTATATATTTATAAGGGCAAGAATGTTTAAGTTGACTTTGAGATATTAACAATATAATTTCAAACAGATTTATACAGTAATATATTTGATGTACGATATTCTAAGGTATACATTTAGTATTTGAATTTTCAAGAGAGGCAGTTTTAAGCTTTTTTAGATGGGTTCTTGAGTATCCCCTTGCCAAAGTTAAACAGTACAGCTTATATAATTGATGACAATAATTATTTAGATAAAATATTGCTTCGGGTTGCTTCGCTCGCTATATTCATTTACAGTTTTATAGCAAGTATTATTATCATATTGGTACTATATTACAGAATATAAGCGTTGTTTCATTGTACACCATTTACGTTTGATATTGTTCACATTCTCAAATCTTGGCTAATGAGTACTACTAACATCTTCGTTCTTATTACTTGTTAAAAGAAATATAATCCAGATACTATTTCTTGTCAATTAGCAAAGTTGGGTTTAAAATGTGAACACTTCTTGACTGTATAAGCAGTAAGTGTGATTTCGCAAGTTCCGGACATCACTTGTGCCTTCCCATTATTCGTTTTATTCAGCTTCGGCTATAATCTGCCGCTTTAATTTACTGGTGTTCTTCTTTAAGATCTCCATTGCGTGAAGCCACAACTAAGAATTGGCATTGTTAAACAATTTTAACAACACCTTTAACACAACTTTTGATTGAACGCTCGATAGCTACGACAAATACGTACATAAGTAATTATTGACCGTTTCTCAATTAGGTTTTTTTTTTTTTAGTCTGTACAGGTTTACAATCGATTCATTCGCAATTCTATAGACCAAAATTTGTAGTAGAGGATGAAGGCGCATCATAAGTACTGTATTATGGTCGATGAAATGAGAGAGAGAGAGAGAGAGAGAGAGAGAGAGAGAGAGAGAGAGAGAGAGAGAGAGAGAGACTATTGCCCCGGTTTCAAATCCCCGAGATGTATACGTAATAGTACTGCACCATCCATGTTTTTTTTTTCTTTTTTATATTGCCATGCCCCCAAATTGGTTCGGTAGCTTTAGGTAATAACCTACTGAGAATTGGTTTGTAGATGCTATGGTTATGTTTTAAGGTATGGCGTCCGCTTTTTTTCATGGAAGGTTCTGGTACCCGGTTACAGTTGGGGAATACTGTAGCGTGCACCCTGTATTACACTGATAGATATCCATGTGCAAAAGTCGAACAATAGTGTAATGAGAATAATGATAATTTGAATAGGTCTTGTTTTATTATATCTAATCAAATTGTATGTATTATTATCGTATTAAAAAATATGACCAGAGCGATCATGTGCCATTTCCTTTCTGGTTTGTTTACATTCTTAAAATATTCACTGATTGCATTTTACCGACACATCACGGTCTTCAATTGCCAAATGGGGAATGTAAAGGATCTTATTTTTTTTTAAAAATCAGTACCCGTTAAGTAAGATAAAAGACTTATTACTGAAAAAAACTGCAGGACAGTAAAAAGCTTTGGCAAAATATTTATAAAGAGTTGAAAGCAGTGTAAAATTAATAAGAATGTTCAGCGCTCAATCCGGAGGCGAAAACCTTCAAATTGATATTTCTATTTCACACAGATATATTCGGATGTACGATAATACAAGCAAGCCGTTATTATTTGGGTGAACTATTAGCAATTAATGCACAAGGTTTGATTTTGGGGTCAGTCATTTGAATCTGAACATAGAAAGGTACCTCGCGTCTCTTTAGAATGTTTATGTTCAAGGTACGGTACTTTTTTTCAAATTGGTATCTTAAGTAAACCCATTGCAACTAAACTCTTTGAGTAGCTAGCTTTAGCGCCCATTTTATTTATTTTTCCACTTTATGCATAAGATTGCATTTTACCACTTTATTATTTTTGCAGGTTCTGTACGGGGTAGCAGAAGTGACAAGGAAAAAGTTTTATCTTGTCGCTGACATCAAATCTTGTGAGCAGCTGGTGGAGGCAAATTGGGTTTGAAACCTCGTCAAGTAGACACCATTTATTTGCAACAAAAAGACAGTTTCTTCTGAAATATTTGTTTTAAGAAGGACTAAACCAGTGAGGAGAAATCTCTTGGAAGAGGACCACAAAGGATTTTGTTTAGACCAAAAATAAGTCTTATGATATTTTTATTGTTTAAACAAGAGTTAATATGCTAAGTTTTTCCTTTAAGTTATTAGTTACAGCATAATTTTGACGAGGTTTCTCAAAGCAGTTCTATGGTATTCCGTGCCGCATTAAAGTTGTGTACAGCTTTAAGTTTCAAGTAATTTTCCTACTTTCATCAATAGATAAATGCACATGCTACGCAATGTATGAGTAAACACAGATAGCTGACGTAAGTATTCAAGTTAAAAAGACACTACATAGGCTTGTGTAGTCATGTTGCAGTCCCTTGTGCAGGCATCCAAGTGCTCCACTACGTTTCCTACTCTTTCAGACCCCCTCCTACTTAGGGTTTAAAAGGATTAAAAAAAATTCTTGTTTATAATTGAATAGATATAAGCATACAGAAGTGTGTTGAATGATCACCAATGCGTTTGGTTATTGATTTGTTAATTAACTACATCTTTAGTGACGATCAATTCGGTTTATATATAGGCTGCCATCTAATCTTATAGAGTGCAAAGTTGGAGAAAATTTAATCATCTCCTGGACGGAGGAAAATTTCATATGAAATTACTTCTGTATACAAGGAAAAAGAACTTGTGATATGCACCTCAGTGACTGACAAATTATTGTAGTAATTTAGTTTGAGATACCATTATATGCAGGCTCTATTTTTGTAGCTTTGTTTTCATAATTATTTGTTAAACTTTAACAAGCTAGAAAAATACCCCATTACTTGGTTGGTCAGGGGTGTGGGCCTTGGTTGGGTTCCCCCGTTTAAAAAAAAAGAAAAAAAAAAGTATTTGTGTATAATGAAGCAAGTTACAGCTGCTTAATTGTAGCGACTGATTATTCTGATGATGAAATTTAAACGTTAATGCATGTATGCATTTAAATGTTTAAAATGTCACATTTGAAATACTATCACATATACGCATGGGCCACTCCTACTTTTAAGATTATAACTCAAACTTTTTTTTCAACTTTTCCTTTATTCCCAAGGGCTGGTGCATTAAAGTTATGTAAAGTTTCCCCTGAAAGCAATTTTGCATTTTAATCTGTAGTATTCGAGATAACATAGATATTGATAAGCGGCCAGGTTAGGAAGACAATTTGTCTTCTGAACTTAAAATGACTCCCGGCGTTTTCATAGAATGTACTTTGTAATGTGAAACAAGTTTGGGGATTGTAGGCATAACTGTTTCAAGGCATTGTCCTGTTCTGTGTTGATAATTAATTATTTACTATTCACTGTAATCCCTTAATCTGGTTTTGATGTCTAAATTTTGATTTAGAAAATGAGCTTGCATCACCATACTTTGTAACGTGAGTAGACTTGTGTATGAACACATTGCTGAGTGTAACTATTATGTACACTGTATTACTATACTGTCAGCATGTGTTATGAAGATAAAAAGGTCCTTAACACACTATATGCAATTGCAACAGTGTATTTTGAATACCATACTTTGCATTCTGGTCACTGGTGAAATTCACTATTGATCGAAGAAATACATAAGTATTGGTATTCTATACATGTATATGCCAGCAATGTGTATATAGTTTTTTCATGGGCCTATTTATCTTTATAGTAAAAGACATTAATGTACAGTATTATAACTATGTATGTCCTTTCATTATGACCATATTGCTGTATTAAGGTTACTTGTCTTGACATTGTGCTGTGATAATCATGTATTATGATTTACTACAAAATAACAACCATTATTGTGTACTCTTAAGAAAAATGTAATTCAATAAGAGCAATGAAAAAACAAAACTGATTTTGTTGGTACCAAAGGAGTCTTTCCTGGGGCACGCAGACCAGGGAACCTATATAAAGTCAAACATTCACTGAGCGGAAACTTAACTTTTTAGTTGACTGGGAAACTACCTCTCTCTAGGGAACACCTTTCAGTTGGTTAAGTTGGGCTGAAAATAGGTCTGAAAAACTTCATAATGATCACAAGATTTATTTTAACTTGAGACAGTGGTGCTGACATTTTACCTTACTGTAGAGCTACTACTTACTTTTGAAATTCACAAATGTGTTTAAATCACAGAACCAGATATGATCTTGGGACACAGACGGACTAGAAAAATTCTTGTCATTCCTGTAACTTTGTGATCTTTTCTAGAAAAAATTCCTGTTACTCCTGTAACTTTGATCTTTTCCAAGTTCTAGTTGACTAACTTGAGACATATTTACTTTGTCAAAAGGCTACCTAACAAAGTACTTCACTTCTTTTCAAGCAGATAATGACTTTTACTCTGAATATGAACTGATTTTATGTCTTTCTCAAAAAGACATTAGAATTAGGTGATGCTGTATTAATCTGTGTGATTTACACAGTAATAAACCTGAAGTCTATTTATACCATTTCATCGTTGAACATCTGAAAGCCATTTGAAGCCAACAAAAAGTACAATACTAGGTCTATATCTAGCTCACAACATCTATGTGAATTTGTCACTTACTTAATGCAAGTCAAAATAATGAGTGCTTCTTCATTACCTTAGCTTTTGTATATCCTACATTACATTAGTACAAATAATGTTTGCTTCTTATGTAAACCTTCTTAAAATAGAGATTAAAATTAAAAGATTTGAATGAATGAAAATGAAATATCACTAATGTTTAGACATTTTAGTTTACTTAAATGTCAACCACATACCACTACGCAGGAGTCCTTGTTTCAAGTAGACTTCATTGTAACTGGTCACCAAAAGCTCCCTTAAAAAGCAGGAAGACCAAATACATGTCCAAGGGTTTAATTCACGCGATGCTTCTTGTATGGGCAGGAGACTTTGGAAAACAGGATGGCTCATCAATGTAGGGTACTACCTGACACCCCAAAGCTTCACCCCAGCCAACAGGTGCCCAATCGGACTGTTGTCACATTCCCCTTACATTGACGAGTTTGCACAGGAAGTACTATACCCACCAAGGTATATCTGTAGCATAATCCTGACGAGATGTCAAGCTGTCATATTGTCATACCAACTCAAGCAGCCTGGCAGTGTTGTAGGTTCTGGTGCTTATCATTTCAAAGAAGGTAGTAGAGCTACTTCCATTTCTCTGGAATCTTCCTTCCAAGATGTTTCCTCACATGAAGTTTTGATTATTTACTGTTTGATTTTTGTTATTTCAGATTAATTTGAATATATTCCTCTTCCCGTGTTGACAATTTTCTCTCCTTTCCTTGATGTTCCCGTTTGCAGTAAAATTCTCAGGTAATTTCAATAATGGGCTTTTCTTCTTGTTCCAGATAACTGCGTCTTCATTTTAGTTTCATCTTAAAAGTATCTTAGTCATTATAAGTGTTTCCCTACATCAGCATGAGTTGAAACAGTAAGACATTTGTAAGGCCTAGGGTTATAATAATGATATATTGCCAATATGTTTGTTGTGATCTTATTGGAGAACAGAGCCGAAGCAACGACCTGAGAAAAGCTGATAAAATGGTTTCTGTCTACATAGTTAGAAGAGTCAATGTACCTCAGTTCATGGCTCTTTTTAAAGTGCCTTTGGGAAACTGGTTGTAGCCAGTAATATGAGGCGTTAACGAAGTGTGTGTTTATATGTGCGTATGCGCCTCTTCCTTTTAAAATGTATCATAACCCAAGTCTATGAGGGACTTGGTATAAAGGCGTTTCTTTGGAAGAAAGGCAGGATGCCGAGGAAGCTCTGCGAAAGTTTATCTGTAATTTGTGTGTGATTCCGGCTGCATGGGTGAGTCTTATACTAGTTTTAGCCAAAGAGGGGCTTGTTGTCTGTTAACATCTATGAGAATATCCAATCTTTAATCTTCGTTGTTATACTTATGTGTACTTATGAGTGGTTTTCGTGTCTTTGAAACAGACAGTTCTGGCGGAACTATGTGGGACCAAGAGTCCTAATGGACAGGGAGTCCCAGATTGGAGAATAGACATTTGGTGTGACTGATTACTGTTTAGACATTTTAGTATTGGGGGTTTGGGTTTATCTGAATTAAGTTAGTCTGTGAGACCTGATTGATTTACTATCTTTTGTTGTTAAATAAATGTATTTTTTATAATGCAACACTCTCATTTTGATTACCTGTTTTTAGAAAGTGGAGAGAGAGAGAGAGAGGACGAGAGAGAGAGAGAGAGAGAGAGAGAGAGAGAGAGAGAGAAAGAAGAGTCACGGGCTGCTGGTTGCTTAGAGAGAGAGAGAGAGAGAGAGAGAGAGAGAGAGAGATTTGTGTGTTGGTTTGCCCTGACACTCGGAGTTACACGTTTACCAAATGAATAACGAGGTTCATATCCTCGTTACACATTTTTAAGCAGTGTTACTTTAAAACAAACAGAAACCTGCCTTTCAGCACCCTTGCACTACTGAGCTGACAACAGACTGAATACAAAGGAATTTCCATTGAACTATAGGCCACATGAAAGTCTTTGCTGTGAAACTTTGACATAAGGTACATTGCTTTGAGTCCTTTAAGTTTTGTTTCTTATCTTACTCCTTGTTTTTTTTTTTCCATCAAGTTCCCAAACTTCCTCATACTTACTGTCCACCAATCTTTGTCCCCAGTTCGAGAAAAAGACTTCAGGTCAGCCTTATGAAGGATAGCTACCTTGCGGGCTACTCTATGAGCAAGAGCCCGTGCTGGCATAAGGTCAGCTTAATCTACAACAACAAACAAGGATAGTTAGTTAGGGACTCAGTTTTCTTGGTAAACTACTCTGATGACAATACCAACAAGGACTGATCATATACAGTAGATAAGAACTCAAACTGCTTAGCATTCAACAACAGAGCCTGAGGGTCATCTCTGGATTGTTTCACAAGGCGCAGCATGTGCCATCTTGCTGTTAGATTCCTGTGATTAGTCCTCATGTTTTAAAAACTGACATGATCTTTATGTAAGAGACACAAAAAACAAGGGGAGATCATGTAATTAAAATTTTTTTGTTTTACTTCCAAAGTGCCCTGATGAATTTTTTACTCATCTGTTGAAATCTACATACCTCTAGTTACTCAAACTATCCAGTGCTCCCAAAGCCTCCCAAAGTTTCAGCTGGAATGTCTATGAGGTACGTGATTGTAATCCCATCTTATCAGAGCAAATTCTGTTGTGCTTTTGCTCTTATCATAACAAGATACTGCTGAGAAATGAGGCAGGATAGGGACATACAGGACTTCTCTCATTTTTGCAGTCTAACAACTCAAAGTTCCTGCCTTCACTCAATTCAGAATGTGACTCATCTTTCCTAATCACCATTAGTCACTCCATAATCACCATTTGTCACTCCACAAGAATATTCACAGCTGTTCACATCAGAATGAACAATTTTTTACTTATCTTAGGGTCCCATCATAAGGAAACAAAATTTCAATATAAACTACCAAGGGTAGGGGAAAGAACCTTTTGGGCATCTGTTTCAACAACGGCCACCCACAAAATAAAGTAATTCACTATTGACTTTAAACAGGGTGCAGTTGCCAGTTTCTTGCAAATGCTCACTTTTTTAGTAGGAGTGGTATGATTCTCATTCTAAGTCTTATATTCTAAAGGTCTGAAAACAATAGAAATAATAAAATACTGACATGCAGAGCTCCAAGAATTGTTCTGTAGATAACTGCGCTCCTAATGTTGGGGTGAGACTTATAATTAAAGTAAACTTGTGGTAATTTTAAAACACAAATGGTCAGAGGTCAAAATAACTGACTTCACAATAATTAGAAGATTGTCCCCTTCATAAGAACAAAAGTTATTAGGTACTTGTATAAGGTAGCAAAATCTTGTCTCTTACACTATTCTCATCCATTAACAATTAATCATAGAAAACTACAATAAATAAAAACACAATTTTAATGAAATAAAAAAAGCACAAACTAGTTAAATGTATGACGGGAAAACATCATTTTCGGTTCCTGAAACTACTCTTGAATTCTCATATTTTTCAATACATGGAAAACTGGGCCCTAAATAAGAACAAAACACTTATTTTCTTATACAGAATGCAAGTATTAATCATTTTGATAAAGGTCTGGTACCTCAAATATACAAATTAGTATTATACCTCAGGTGCTGGAACACAATAATAATAAAAAAGTTATAAAATCATTAAGTAATTCTGATCTATATCTGGCTGACAAATCCCAAATAAGATCATCACATTTACACGTACACAAAACCTCCCACTATTTTGTTCAAGATGCTCTATGCAATAAAAGGAATTAAGAAAAAAAGTACACTACTCTGTGCACAGGATATAGCTGAGACCAGTCCCCATGGACCTCTTTGTCGCCTCCACCCTTGATTGTAAACATGTCTCTATAATACAAGTTGTAGTATGTGCACCTTGAACAGACAAATCTGAAATTAAATAAATAAATAGATTTGTGAAGGCACATTGCAGTTACATATATTTCCAGAAAAAAACTGTTTACCAAGAACATAAGGTACTGTATCATAAACAAGAGAACCATGTAGGGTGGGATGTAAAAGTCAAAAGTCCATTCATATATCATTAAGATGGGGGGAACTCAATGCCATATATCTACACAAAAAACGGAATAATTCAATATCATATTGGTTGAAGCACATAATAAGAAGCGTTTTAGAACAGTTGGTCATCAAAGCAACGGAAATGGAAACAAATCAGATTACAATATGACAAGGTAGATCAGATAGGAATTCAGACAAACTCCACAAGACACAAGTCAGCAGAAACCTATACTATTTCACGTCTAACCCCATAAAAGATGAAACCAGATGCAAATACATATATATACTATACCTACATTATGATGACTTCTTGTGAAGGAGCTCCCTACAGGACCTGCTTCCATATATTTCCTGAAGGTGACAAGACTATCATTACCATCTCCTAATTGTGACAACACATGAAACAACTGTCAGCTGTCAATTGATTGCCTTTAGCTGTCATGTCACCAACAAATGGCACATGAAATAACCTTAAAAAAGTAAGAGTTAAGATTAGCTCAGTCATCTAATGCAACCATTTTTTCTTACAATCCACTGCAATCTATTGATTCATAATGACAATAACTTGTCATTTCCTCAAAGCAATACTAACTACCCAAAACATCACATCAGACTCATGATGATGCCACTTTTCTAACCCAACCTGAGAACAGAGTCTAACTGTCCTCATTCCAATTTGTATTTGTGTGCTACTCATATCACTGATATGGAAATGTGAACTTTTCATGGTTGCTTATCCAAACAACAAGCTGTGAGGTTAGTATATAGAAATCATGGCTATACATTTGATATGTTACTCAAAATGAGTAAAAGGCACTTGAATCTGATGTTCCAGAATGAAACCGATGTTCAACACAAAGAGCAAAATGTTATTTCAAAACAATCAGTGAAAAAAGACAGTTCATACTTGAATCCTATACGTTTACTCACATTCACATTGACTTTGGAGGTTGTGGGTTAATTTTAGACCCTCTGCTGGCGAAAATTCCTTAAATTTGTTTATTTTTCACTTAGGTTATTGCAATTCATCACTTGGAAAATTTAATCAAAATCAATGGAAAATGGGTAAAACTTCTGAAGCATGCCGCAATGGACATTAAAAAAAATAATCACCTACATGGAAAGAGCATGTGACAAGCTATATAAAAAGTATAGTCATTATATGAGAGATTCAACGAGAGATTTTTCTTCCATGGTAATGTTCACTTTCAACAAGCCATGTAACTACTAAAATCCGCAGAGAAACGAGTACACTATAACATCTTACACATTTAGCCAATCACAGTTTCATTTTCTGACAGCTCAGAACTTTGGCCAATGGGGAGAGTGTTCAGAAATTTTGTCGGCACAAGAATGCATTATCCTACCAATGCTATTTCAGTTCCTTTCTCAGACCTTGAGCCAGTAGCCAGCACATATCCTGAGCAGCATTTACTGACATATTCCAGATCCTGTTGACGAAATTCCATTATCTTGTAGTGACTGTTATTTAAGTTATGGTGATTTTCGTCTAGTGTACACAGAAATACACAAAAACTAGTGGATCTGTGCCAGAGACGTAGCGCCCTTAAGGGGGTTCGGCCCCCTCCCTCGCTAGGCCTAGGTAGGGGTACGGCGGCCTAGGTTAGGTTACGTTAGGTTAGGCTGTTGTGTGTTAGGTTAGGTAGTGCCCCGCAAATCCCTTTTTCTCCTGCTCCGCCCACCACCAAAAACCCCAGTTCCCACTGGGGTCCCCTCCCCTAATTGTAGCAGTAGGTTTAGGGTTAGATTATGTGTAGAGTAGTAATAGTTTCTGCTTTTAAGGGTTTCCTCATGTTTCTATGCATTCTGCAACACCAATCTGGTGATTTCTTGCCATTGTTCATCATTAAACCTTAAAAAAACTGGTGCAGCATGCTTCTGAAGTTTCACCAGAAAATGTATCATAGTTCTCATGAAACAGATATCAAAGCCATTTGAAGGTTTCAATGGCAGTAAATATTGAGGGGGATGGGGGAAATCTGGGCAAGCTCTTCCCCAGCCTTTGATAGGTTAGGTAGGCAAGACAAGCAGGATGGATTAGACTAACATTTACAGGATAATAATTCAAGTCAAAGACCCTCCTCAAAAGTCAAGTTTCATTTGTGCCATGGGAATCAAGTTACGTACATTATTTAAAACAGGCCTGGACAAAATATTAGGCTAGGACCCATAACTCATCACACCCAGTACACATTGCCTGTCCTAAATAGCTGTAGTCTTCATGCCTAGTATCTGCACACAACTGGAGTATTAACAGGGGATTTAAGTTATTTTGTATTTTTCTATGTATACCTAGGGCTAGGTTACTAGCTAAGCCTACCCATAAGGCTCTCCATTAAACCCTGAACCAAAAATACTACTACGTACTTTCATCAAACTGGCGGCCATTTCGCTAGCTACCATAAAAGATTTATTGATAAACAAATGGAATGTATTAACTAAATAGCCCATTATGATCAAAACTAGGACAGACTAGGCTGGCCTATTTGGTGACCTAAAATACACTCTTTGTTGTTGTCAATTAGCCTACTCAACATACAGTTTATGCCCTACTCATTTTAGTAACTAATTGAATAAGGTTACTTAGAATACGTTATCTTACCATGCTATTAGTTTTCATCGACATACAACAAGGAGGGCCGTGGGGAGGAAGTAAACAAACCCAGTGACAGGCCTCTACCGACAGGACGCCGTGACGTATAGTTGCCAACTCTCCAACTTTTGTTTTATTTTTTTATTTGAGTAAAGGCTGATGGGCAAACGAATGCAAGTATGATTGTGCAATGATGAAAAGCTATATTAAATATTTCAATCCAACCTAGTTTCATTTTCCTCCCTTTATATACTTTCCAAATCCCCACAACAGCCCGTCTATTCCTTACTTGTTTTAAAAGGGCATTGGCATCGCTCCTATGATGCAAGTTAACAACATTTCAGTAATAATTCAAACATTTTCAGCAAAATCTGTGGAATTGTTTTTTCTTTAAATGCGATTTTAATGCTTCTGTAGTATTTTAATACAGCATATATTTTTTAAAAAATCATAATGACGAAAATTAATGCCCATTAAACGTTGAAAAAATCGTAGTTCTCAGGTATCTAAAGATGCAGTATTACCAAACATGTATGGTTTTTCCGTGGAACTGACAGAAAAACACTCTACAAGATATTAGGCCGCTTAGCGTCAAGGAGCCTAATATCTTGTCGAATTTTGAAGGAACTGAGAAGTAAGAAAAAGTGTCGTCAGTGCAATAGGCAGCCTACAGCATGTAGAGAAACGGGTGGAGCTTGGACACTGACAAGGAGAGAGCGCTCAATATACGCGTATATGTATATGCGTAGACAATCCACACAAACACCTCACACTCACACGAAGTGTTGGTTGGAAACTGACAAGTGGCAAGGGAGTTCCTCAGGGTAATACTCCCTCAGCTGAGTCTAAACAACTGAGAGACTAAAACCCTCCATACCAAATTACAGTGCCCAGTTATTCTGTAACTCCGTTGGACTGTGTTCTCTTGCACTAAATGAACCTCAATCAACGAGTAGCGACAGTTTATTAACTTCTGCATTCATGAAAGAAAGATGAAACCCAGGATGAGAATTATGGGCGGAATTAAGAACCATCTTAATGAACGTGCAAGTGAGGATTCAATGAAAGATCGAACAGGGGAGACTGGAACCTCTAAATTGAATCCTAAGATCGCTATCAATGTTAGTGAGAGTCTTTTGATGTTTTAGATGAACAGTTAAAGGAAAAATAGGTAAAATCGGAAAATGGATGAAGTCTACGGATACGTCACATCGTATTTTCACTTACTCTTCCCAATTAAGTATAAACAAGTTATTCGTATATCTTATCTAAATGCTTGTCACTCATTACAAACCCTTAGATCCAAGTGCAAGAAATATAATGCAATTTCTATGTCCAATAGTTGGAACCAAAGCTCAATAACGTACATTCGTGCTCCGCAGTAATAAGGAACTATATGGAGATATTTCATAATTATGGAAAATCTATATAGACTGAGTGGAATGCAGAATGGGGAAGTGAGAAAGATTGCCATGTCTCAGACTTTCAATTTGTCGAAAAGTGCTGTTCATTCAGAGAAACCAGGTGATTCATTGAGAGAGAGAGGGACTATTCAGTAATCATTGCTCCGCCACAATGCATACGATTTAAAACGAGAGGGCCTTGATGAGGAAACTCTAACGACACGGGAGTGGAGCCATTTTAAAGATACTCATACATATTTTATCTATCTAGTTTAGTTCTTATTTTCTTTAATGAACTTGCTAGAAACGGTACTGGTGTGGGGGTCTCTTGTGTTAAAAACTATCAGTTGAAAATAATCACATAAGAAAATGCAAGAACGAAACCAGCAGAAACAATAATAAATAATAAAAGTATACTTCAGTGATAATCAAGTATAACCTCAGAATTGCATCATGAAACAACTGCTAGGAGAGAGTGGAAAGTACGATGGAGAAGAAAGATAATATGAACGGAGGTGCAGTGCAAAGGAACGTAAGGGGGTGCAGCTAGGAGCCAAGGGACGCTGAAAAAACATAATGCCTACGATGTGCCGAGTGAGAAGCACAGCCGGCGCGGGTCCCTACGGGCGTCACGTTAAGGACACATTCAACTGCCGAGTCACGTATGAAAGCTGTTAAGATGCCAATGTCATCGAGAAATCAATATTTACTTCGATGAATTTAGATTACATTTGGAATCCAGAAGTATTCCACGGAGATTTCATTTGCCCTGAGGAGTCTCCGAAGAAATAATTTTTCCTCTTCACAGAGGAATTTTCTTGGTCATTTTCATAACGAAAGTCATTTTAATTTTGCGTTACTTCTGCTCGAGACCTTCAAATAATAATATGTTAAACAGCTGCTGGTTGTAAAATGATAAAAAAAAATGGACATTCTAACAAGATTGAATTACGTTCCTCGAGTGAGTTGAGGTTGTATGCTTGTCAGTTTTCTCTGGAGAAATTTCTTCTCTCTCTCTCTCTCTCTCTCTCTCTCTCTCTCTCTCTCTCTCTCTGATGGCTGATTGGTCATCGCCACTGTAATATCCGTTATTTTTTTCCCGCCAATCGGAGTTCGATCCCCACCCGATAACAAGTTTTCGTTTTTGATCCTTTGGGTGTAAGTTGCTTGCTACCTACGTATAGTAAATTGAAAACTGATCTAAATTTGTTGCCTATATTTGTGAAATTAACAAGGCGTGATCCGACCTCCATCTTTCTCAGGCCGCGTGCTAAAATCTACGGTCAAATAGTGTTGTTTTACCAACGAAAATTAAAAATGATATGCTATGTTTTTATTGGAAATAAAATAATTATTTTCTACTGTTTAACTTGCTCATTATATACATAATATATTTTTTACATTTTCATTCTAATAAATAATTCATGAATATACTATTCTAAAATTCCTGTATCTTTAACTCAACGTGAAACACCTTTTTCAGACCTTTTCAAACTTTTCATAGGGCTTGCCTCTCCTCGCAAACAAGAAAACAACTACAGCAAGAACAAAAACAAGAACGTTCAACAACAACAACACAACAACGTGGATGGAGGCTTACTCCCCGAGTAAGCGAAAATGTCATGGTGTGTGACAAAAATTCATAATGAGCCAAGTACCACGAACTAATCAGCTGTTAGAGTGGGTTGACATCGATTCTAAGAACAGAAAACTGAATTCGACAGGTATAAGTACAACAAAGTCGAGGTCTACGTTGTACTTCTCTGATGGCTGAGTGGACAAAGTCACTCTGACGTACTTTCGTTGTTGGTCACGAAGCATTTAGCTTTTGTGATTACACTTTGGCTGTAAGTTTTTCCCGGTGTATAGTGAATTCAATATGAAATATGTGTGGCTTAATATTTGTGAATGTACAAACATCCGGGTGAATGAATTTTATCACATCACCGTGATCAATATGCACTCATTAAGCTACAACTGTCCTTTGATATCTAATTCGCTCTACCTCGGAATTAATATATTTTCATATATTTAACGGAAGGGGAATTTTTTTAGCTGATAAGAAATTTCCCCTCGGTTAACATACACGAAAATATATTATTTCCGAGGTAGAGCGAAT
>NC_087207.1:86136077-86141077 GCF_015104395.2 Macrobrachium nipponense
GAACAGCATATTGCCAGTCTCTCCCATCCTATTATCTATTTGATCCCCATTTTCCCAATTCAATTCCAACCAAAAAAGAAACTCATCCTTTTGTTCCCTTCACTGCCTCATGGCCGCATGCTTCCCCTTGTGTGATCGTCCCAGACGAATGAAGTCATTGCATACCTCAGTGAAACATTAAACAGTTCCTTTTCCCCAGTGTTAGAGAACTAACCAATTGAAATGGGGCAATAAATCCTTTTCTCTTTTTATCTTGTCTAATCTGGGATTCTTTTCCAGATTCCCTGAGCCACGTGTCACGTCTCTCTGCCCGCAAGTGTTGCATTACCCAAGTTTATGAGACCAGCTTTCATCAAAACTACATGTTAGCCAGCTATCCATTTGTGAGAGATTATAAGTCCCAACGTGCGGATGCTGCATCACTCTTCTCCAGGCCAGTTACGGGCCTCTTTGTAAATAAATAGCTGTAAAGTATTTAGCTGAGTCTCTGGCGACCTACCATTTCCTCTAAAGAAATTATCACTAACTATCCGTTTACGGTAAGTTCAATTAATTCCAACCTTGAAATCCCTCAATCATTCCGTTACATATATAGCCTCTCTCAAGGCCAGGGCTAATACGTAAAAGTGGCGAACCTTGCCAGTCTCCTGGCTTGTAAATTGAGTAAAATTGTCGACCTTCGCCGAGGATTTGAACCTAGCTTGCTTAAAAAAAAAAAAGCTTGTAAATTGCGTTATCCTTGTAAAACGAATGTAAATGTTTTATCAAAGTGCAAAACAATGCACACTTGCAGGGAAAGACACAATGACTCACGGTAAGGTATACCATTCTTTTAATATGATTATTCTATAACAAATGTTAGCTTAAGGTACGTTTTAAGTATTTTCCTGATGAAGTGTTTTAAAAGAGCGTAGGTAGAAATCTTATTATTGTAACGGCGAACGCGCCAGAGCTTTATTTTAGCGGCGAGCAAACAATTTGCCCCGCGAATTCTCTGTTACTTTGTGCTGTCCTCGTCGGACGAGACAGAGCACGTGTGTAGAATAGATGCCAGAAAGAACCAGATCAAACTAGGAAGTGCTTTGCCAGGGTTTATTGCTGTGTTTGAAAGCCTAGCTAGTTAGGAGTGTTTTACTAATAGTTACGGCAAAAGAAGTGTACAATTCTTTTGTCTGTGATATGTTAGGGAATTCATTTTTAACTTAGTTTTCATTCCAAGTGTTGGTAACCGCTTAGCTCTCAGCTTAATTCAGCTTCGCGCACGCACACTCTCAGGCCTGCCAGCCAGCTTTCGTTTCACTCACAGCGGCAGCCATGTTTGTTATCTCTTTAAGCATTACCTAAACAATTTAAGCAAAGTAACGTAAGTCTCGAAGTTTTAACGTAAATAATATTAATCTCGGTACTAGTATCTATCGTTCTGCCAGAGAAATTAACGTAATTCGCCTTGAATAAGAAATTAGAATTTTGTGTTGTAAATTGCTTTCGCATTTACAGAGAATCAGCTGATTCGCCATCACTGCTAGCACACTGCTTTGCTAGCCGCGCTAACCCAGCTCGCTCACGTGTTTCACCTCGCATCGCTCACTCGCTCGCTGAGCGAAAGTTTCATTTCACTTCGTACTTAACGTAACCTCATTCACAAATGTTTGCTAACATTTTCATTTTAAAATCCTTACCGTCATTTCACTGTTCACAGGGACCTAGTAATCTTACATAAAGTTAACGTAAATCTTAAAAGTAGAGTAAATTACAAGAATTGTTAACGTAAAACGCGTCTTTGTGAAATTCATATTGAAACGCAAATCATTTCATAAGCGCAAGCCGCTACTATTAACGTAAAAATCGTTCACCGCGAGCGCGTTATCATTTTCATAAAACGTTATCAAAAGCAATTCTTTCATTAAAAACGTTAACGCCAAGTTGCGCATATAAAACTATTAGTAGTTTCAATTCAATATAAGGGAGTCATTATATACATTTTTCACCCTCTCAGAGAGAGAGAGAGAGAGCTTTAAAGTAAGTATAATTTAACTTCAGTGCGTTCATATTAAACTAACATTAGTATTTCAATTCAATATAAGATTTCATTCATATATCTCACCCTCTCCGAGAGAGAGAGAGAGAGAGAGAGAGAGAGAGAGAGAGAGAGAGAGAGATCGAACCAGAACCCAGTATTCATGAAGCCAAGAGTACTACATCTTACCATTAATTATTAGCATGCAGAATTAACATTATTTTAGTCTCTTGTGTCTTTCGTTTACACTGAGCGTGATACGTACGCGCCTGTGTCCATTGCAGTTTGCAAGCATTTATTTATTTATTTCATTTATCGGGTACTTCACCTAGGGACTGAGCATTTCTAAAATTACCATTACCTTGTCGTTGCCCGAGTGGTCCTTTTCATTTTTCTTTTATCACAAAAGACTTGCGTATACCGCAAGCACAACCCGCACAGTGTGCCACGCAAATTCATTACTTCCAGACAGGGAAGTCGTTACCAGTTTAGGACTGGCCACCACCAGTGCACGTCAGGTCTTACCATTTTACAGTGCCACTAATTCTTGACACTGTCCATCGACTGGCTGCTGAAGTACTCCCACCTTTTACTTTCTCTCCTCCACCATTACACTCTGCCACGAACAGAGTACCATTTCACTTCAGTATATTTAAGTATACTGCATGTAGTGTCCGGGACACACCAGCACGATACCAGTGCTCCAAGGAACGCCTCCTCATAAGTGCCATGCACCTGTACAGGCCGTACAGGTAGCCATTAAACCTGCGTGTCCGTCCTTACGGAACGCCCAAGTAAACCTGCATGTCCGTCCTTACGGAATGCCAAATTGATTAGTGTGTCCATGTACAAGGGTCAGTGATCCTTCGGAAAACACTCAACAAAGTGGAACGCCTCTCAAAGTGCCGCAACCAGCCGTAAGTGCTAACACAAACCTGCGTGTCCGTCCTTACGGAACGCCCAATCCATTAGTGAATCCACTATCCTGGATCACCCAATCAAGGGAAGCCTCGACTCCCGTAAGTGCCGCAATACCAGCACTACTAGTGCTGCCCAAGGAACGCCTCCTCAAAAGTGCCGTGCACCTGTATTGGACCTACAGGTAGCCCAATTCCAGCGTCTTCCCAAGTTGGGAATGCCCGTAAGTGTGACGTTACGCGCACACCTCCATGTGATTTTTTCACCTCATCAGAAGGTGCCAGTCACAAAGTGCCACCGAGCACCCAGTCTTTTCAGACTTTGCATTACCATTATCGCAGAACCCATTTCCAGTGAGTGCCACTTTCCACAGTAGGCACTCCCATTCCATTCAGTACCCTTCCTGGCCATTATTTTCATTTTCATCAGAGCCTCTACTGCAGCCTAAGGGAAATGTCTTCCCCTGCTTCCCGCGACTTCTTTGCCATAGAGCTAGAGAAGCTCGGAGCCCTCATAACTCTGGGCAAGAGGCCGGTTACACTGACCAGCACTTGACCAGTGGATAAAGGCGCAGCAGGAGGCCGCGCGCCTGCAAGAAAAAGAAAGCCAGAGAGGCAGAAAGAAGGCAAGGGAAGAAGAGAGAAAGCATGAGCTAGCTCTCAAGGAACTCGAAATCAGCGGGAGAAGCCCGTAAGGAGAGTATCTTAGTTCCAGCCACTCTGCCAGATAACCAACCCTCAATTCTAGGTTCAGAGGCTAGTGCCTCCGATGTCCCCGACATCCTGTCTATTTGCAAACCTGGCCCTGACCCAGTTGGTCAGAGCCCAAAGTTTCTTCCGCACCATCTCAGCCTCTTACCATTTTACCGCCTACCTCCTCCACTTTGGAAGAGGTAAGCCCACCAGTTAACCCCGGACTTGTTTCCGAGGTTGATTCAACGGAGGTTTCCTTAACCTCCCCACGTCAAATCACTGCCAGAGAGGACTCTTCACCTGTGCCAGAGCACACTGCCAGCCTTGGTAACTCCACAGATTCGCAACCTGTGTGGGCATCTCGGTCTTATCATCCAGTGCCACGGAAGAGGTTCTGGAACACGTTCTGCCGAGACTGTAGCCGCAAGGGTCACATGTCTGCAAATTACAGAGGGTGCGCTAATCGCAATATTCCTGCCATCGCAATGGCCGTTACTAATCCTTCTTCACTAGGACCCCCAGCTAAGGGCCCTATAACCGTCGCACCCCTCCAAAGCCATTATCAGCCAAGCCACGTCAGAGCCTACGACGACTCTGGCGCTCAAATCTCCCTGGATAACGGGAAGACCGAATCCCCCGAGGGGCAAACGTCGATTGATCATTCACAGTTCCGTTGCAAAACCTGCAACGTACTAGGGCACTCCACGAATTGGCCTGGGTGTCCTATGCCGACTACCAGCAGTGGACACTGTCCATTTTTCACAAGGCTTAGCCTTCCAAAAGAGACAGGAGCCTCTGTCTCCCATTTCCAAGGGCACGCTGAGAGGTATTGCACCTCCGGTTCCCGCCACAGGTCCCATCAACCTCAACTCTCTGCCAGTGCCACCTGGCAGCACTGGGCAGTGCCAAGCTCCGTCCAGCCTGGACGTAGAGCCACCACAGAACTTGACTTCTGCGCCATGGCCCCGAGCTAGTGCCGGCGCCTAACCTAACCAAGGATCCTCCTACAGGAGATCCTCCAACAGGCATGGAGCTTACCGCAGCCCATGGCCAATCCAAAGTCCATGAGTCTTCTTCACCCTCCCCACCACTGACGCCCCGATGGATGAACCTCCGGCAGACCTAACCTTCATACCTCCTCTGGAAAACCAGGAACTGCCCGACCAGGAGTCAGCCTGGAGTTTTCCCCTTACGACGGATGTCGCAGCAGCCGGAGTGAGGGCCTCCCCTGCAGTAGGTTCCACTCTACAACGGTTGCTGCAGATACCGAAGTAGGGTGTTCTACTGAAATCCCTCAGGCTACCACTGCCTCTGCTCCTGCCGGCGTTTCTGGCCTTTCCCAAGAGTCGGTGCCTCCATCTACTCCCAGGACT
>NC_087207.1:86146077-86149652 GCF_015104395.2 Macrobrachium nipponense
TAAGAGCAAAAAGAGTATCAGCAGAGCTTGATTCAGTCTCATTTGTTCTCGAATCATTTCCTCGGGTCAAGGTCTCTCCTGCCGCAGTCTACTAAGAATGTTTGACTGAGCTCAGTCCAAACTGATGGTTACTTAAGAATATCCATAGCTCCTTTCAATCTAATCCCGCGAAAACGAAGAGAACTAAATGAGGATTGAACATGTCTGTGGAAATCTACGTAATGTTACGTGACATCATTGTCATGTTACATGAAGGTCGTAGGAATTAAAATTAAGCTCAATTTGGCTATAGCAAAATCAATTGCTTTTGTTTAAAAATAATATAAACATTTTCAGCGACTCAATATCAATGCGATAATGCTTAAGTTATGTGATATATATATATATATATATATATATATATATATATATATATATATATATATATATATATATATATATATATATATATATATATATATATATATATATATATATATGTATATATATATATATATATATATATATATATATATATATATATATATATATACTATATATATATATATATATATATATATTATTATAGATATATATAGATATATATATATATAGTATATATATATATATATATATATATATATATAGATATATATATATATATGTTACATATATATATCAGAGGGAAAGAGGGGTATAATTAATAATATATTTAATATGCCATTGTGATGTGCTGTGACGTTTTTAGAATGCGCACATAGAGACAAGAATCTGAAGCAATGACGTGAGAAAGCTGATAAATCATTTCTGGGATGGAGTGATACGAAAATGTTTGTTTAAGCGGGTCAATGTTCGTGAGTTCATGAGAGCTTGTTCAAGGTGCCATTGGAAACTGGTTGTAACCAGTTTATAGAGGCGTTACCGAAGAGTAAGAGTTTGTGTGTACGTGTGCGCCTCTTCCGTTCATAAAGGCATCTTTAGCCAAATCTATGAGGAAACTTACGGAGAGGTCTGTGCGAGAAAGGCAGAGCCATGATGGCGATGCCAAAGAGTTTCTTGAACATTGTGTGGTTTTCCAGTCTGTAATGGGTAAGTGTTGCCTTACTTTAGCCAAAGGGATGGCTTGTTTAATATCTGGTAAAGATGTTTAATCTTTGACTTTGTCTTTACAATTTTGTGTGGTTACGAGTCTTTGTAACAGGCAGTTCTAGTGAGGGGACCGAGAGTCCTAGGGCAGAAAGTCCCATGTGGAGCGAACTATTATGTTTTGAGAGGAGATTTGGTGTGACTAATTACTGATTGAAACATTTAAATACTGGGGGGTTAACTGAGTGGTTTGTCTGTGTGACTTGAATTATTATTTTTCAATTGTTGAATAAATATTATATTTTTTATAACTTTGACTCTGATTTGATGACCTATTTGTTTGAATGGGAGAGAGAGAGAGAGAGAGAGAGGGGGAGAGATTGTGTTATCAGTCCGCCTTAATGCTTAGGCTTAAACGCATACCATGGTGTCAGGGATGGGTAACACACATACACACACACACACACATATATATATATATATATATATATATATATATATAATATATATATATATATATATATATAGATATATATATATATATATATATATATATATATATATATATATATATATATATATTATATATATATATATATATATATATATATATAGATATCTATATATATATATATATATATATATATATATATATATTACGCCCCCTTTATTCCCTAAACTACACAAACTGGGAACTCTTACCTGTTGCCAACGGTGCCTGTCTGTAAGATGTCACGAGGCTTATTAAGACTGCGTAATATAAAAAAAAAAAATATCATTTATTTCCCCAAAGCAATTGTTATAACAAAGAACAAAATGATTAACAAGTCATAATGGCATAAATACCCAAATTTGCCCATAAAGAAAACCTTCCTGACTAAGGTTACACTCTCAAACCCCAAAACAAGTCACATTGTCTAGTATTCGTCAGTTATCAGTTAGAGAATCCCATTCCTAATCAACCATGGAATCGGACCCATCTGTAATAAAGATAATAGTTATATAGACACCCCACGTCACTCTTTTCAAAGTATTTACGTAAAGAGAATATTTCCACATCTTCTCTCTCTTTTCCAAAAGGTAACAGATTTTCTAAGTTTTTATAGAACGTGTCTTTACCTTCTCGATGGGCGTTTTCTCCCAACACTTCGAGCAACTGCTTGTTCTCTCCTTTGTACAAAGAATGCGTCTTCCACAAGTACCTTGAACCAGTAGGCCTGTAATACGCGTACAAACGAATGCACATGCCTCGCAACGGGGGAACGACCTCTGAGACAGTTGCTTGTTCAGCAAATACCCTTTCTTTCTCTCCCATGTGAACTTTGCAGTGTACCACCCCTTGTCTCTAGGCGAGCAGAGCTATGTGACTTTATTATTATATAAAACACTTTAAACATATTATTAGCTATTTTCCCCCTCTTTCACCTCTTTGAGGAGCTCGGCTACCCCCCATGCTAGCACCCGCCTAGCTCTAGACACACAAGCGTCTTACAATATATATAAAACCAGAGGCTGGCTCAAAAAAGAAATAATGCACTCCCGTCTCACACCATATCGGCAACTAATGCCCAATGTATCACTGTACCACATGACTTAGAGCCACCTCCGTTGCCGCGCACTTGTGCTTCGTCGAATGCATAAAAGTTTAAGGACTCCAAGTACACAAATGGCGATCAGTATAGTCGCCTAACTGATCATTACTATTGGTATAGTATAGCGGTCATCGAAAAAAAAAGGTTCATCTTCAACCACTATCTTCGAGTGGCGGGACGTAATGGACACCCTGTAGGGCGGGATTCGAACCGCCTTATGGCTTCCGTGTAGGTGTCGGTGAAACACCTTTATCGACGAGTTGTAGACACGCCGACTAAGTACCCATGAAGAAGTCTGTAAGAATCCTGTAGGAACTGTCAAACAGCTGAGATCCCTGTAGAATGAGCGAATTGTTTTTAGACGCAGGTCGAGTACGTAACCCAACAACAACTCAGCACGCGCCATTATTCAGCGTCTGCGACCCTCGTGAGTGTATCCAACACCCTCCCGTCGCGAAACTGTAGATTCGACGTTTTCTACTGAAGTAAACGTGGTCACCACCCCGTTATTCTATGCAAGTGCTACTCGCACCCGCCTCATCGAAGACTGTAGACTCCTGGTTTTATCCCAGAAATTATATCGAAGACATCTCATCCTTTGCCAAGGCAGTCCACAAAAAAAATGCCCTTCGTGTGTAGACTTGACTCAATCTCTGGTACTGTAGACGAAGTCGTCTCCCTTGGCATCCTCACGTAGAGTTGGGAATTCTCCAAAGTCATTGTGTGTCCGTATTTAAAAGGTCTACATGGTCATAAAATAACTAAAGTCTTGTTTTACCCCACAAATTCGTCACTAATTAATATATTCAATCTACCAATCAAATATTAGAAAAAGAAAAATTCCTCACTAAACCAAATAATCTTTACCTACTGAGTTCTCACAAATAATCCCATATCTGACAAACACACTATCAAAAG
>NC_087207.1:86150152-86170152 GCF_015104395.2 Macrobrachium nipponense
ACCTTTAACACAACTTTTGATGAACGCTCGATAGCTACGACAAAATACGTACATAAGTAATTAGCCGTTTCTCAATTAGGTTTTTTTTAGTCTGTACAGGTTTACAATCGATTCATTCGCAATTCTATAGACCAAAATTTGTAGTAGAGGATGAAGGCGCATCATAAGTACTGTATTATGGTCGATGAAATGGAGAGAGAGAGAGAGAGAGAGAGAGAGAGAGAGAGAGAGAGAGACTATTGCCCCGGTTTCAAATCCCCGAGATGTATACGTAATAGTACTACACCATCCATGTTTTTTTTTTATTATTGCCATGCCCCCAAATTGGTTCGGTTAGCTTTAGGTAATAACCTACTGAGAAATTGGTTGTAGATGCTATGGTTATGTTTTAAGGTATGGCGTCCCGCTTTTTTTCATGGAAGGTTCTGGTGCCGGTTACAGTTGGGGAATACTGTAGCGTGCACCCTGTATTACACTGATAGATATCCATGTGCAAAAGTCGAACAATAGTGTAATGAGAATAATGAGAATAATGATAATTTGAATAGGTCTTGTTTTATTATATCTAATCAAATTGTATGTATTATTATCGTATTAAAAAATATGACCAGAGCAATCATGTGCCATTTCCTTTCTGGTTTTGTTTACATTCTTAAAATAATCAGTTGATTGCATTTTACTGACACATCACGGTCTTCAATTGCCAAATGGGGAATGTAAAGGATCTTATTTTTTTTAAAAAATCAGTACCCGTTAAGTAAGATAAAAGACTTATTACTGAAAAAAACTGCAGGACAGTAAAAGCTTTGGCAAAATATTTAGAGTTGAAAGCAGTGTAAATTAATAAAGAATGTTCAGCGCTCAATCCGGAGGCGAAAACCTTCAAATTTATATTTCTATTTCACACGGATATATCCGGATGTACGATATACAGCAAGCCGTTATATTGGTGAACTACTAGCAATTAATGCACAAGGTTTGATTTTGGGGTCAGTCATTTGAATCTGAACATAGAAAGGTACCTCGCATCTCTTTAGAATGTTTATGTTCAAGGCAGTACAGTAATATGGTACTTTTTTCAAATTGGTATCTTAACCCTTTAATGACCAGAGATCCCATTTGGGATCTTTAAAACAGCTACTTTCGGGTAGTCGTGGTGAACAAGTTGGGGCTTGTATGAAATTGACGCTTTGGCAACTCATAGCTACACTCCTCTGCTCTTCGAATCAACCAATCAGAAGCCACCAGGCCCTCGCACAAAGGCTGGAGGGCCTTCGACAGACACCTCAGTCGTGCGCAAGTTGGAAAACAGTCAAGACGTGTCGCAGTAACCTCCAAGTTCCCCCCCCCCCCCCCCCCCCCCCCCCGAACTTCGTAATCATGGTAAGTACACAGTGACTGTGGGATAGTGAAGCCTAGTGATATGCTTACCTTTTGATGTTGGTTTGAAGGGCTGTAGTGTTACTGACATGGCGTAGTGACTAAAAACAAAAGTATAGATCCCATGCGGGATACTTCGGTCGTTCTTAGGCGGACCACGCTCATCCCATGAGGGATGTATCGGACCGTAACGGTTACAACGGCCAGTAGAATACGACGTCAAATAATTTTTTTTAGTGCTTGTTTTAGACATTTGTGAATAATTTTAACAATATTTCTATATATAACTGTGATGCTTTATAGATGTTAGGCTCATGTGCATATAAATGATTACCTTACAAGGGATTGAATGATAGGTTTTTGTTAGGGAAAGTTACGTTTTTTTTCATTACATGATTTTAAAATAGTTTTTTTTATTTTTGCAGTTACAAAGCAGTATGTTTTCTGGGCAACGCAATGCTGCATTGGAGACTCAGGAACGTGTAACATGGGTAGCCCCTGACGACGCTGAATCAAGTGATATCGACGTGAGCCCTTTGGACATTGACAGTGATGATGACGACCCTACCTACGTTCCTGACGAAGGCCTTACTCAGGACGGTGCCTTTGACCTTCCTAACTCTAGAGGTTAGTATGAGACATCCTTAGAGAGAGAGAGAGAGAGAGAGAGAGAGAGAGAGAGAAATGTGTTGTAAACATTGTATTTAAATGTCTCGTTGTTATAATGGTATTTAAATTTGTTGCCCTTTAAATGGTTTGTAAACAATGGGTATTTTAAAAACTTATTTGTTTACTTGCATACTCACTGACATACACGTGCACACACACGCACATGCATACTCACTTGACATACACATGCACACACACATGCATACTCACTTGACATACACATGCACACACACATGCATGCACACACAAGCACACATGCATGCACACACGATTCATTTACTGTTTCACTAATGTTACTTTATTCTTGTTTCAGATCACAAGGTCAATGTTGTCCCTCAAGCGATGCCTATGGAAGAGGAACCTGAGCCTAACCCTAAGAGGTCTCGTGCTGATGAATGGAAGAAGGAAAACATTGATATCCATGCCCTGCCCGACTACATTCATCAGAAGCCTGGTGCCAGGAATTCTCTTGGCACCAGAGATTTTGCTTTGCCAAGAAGGGGCCAACAGGCAGTTTTGCAAAATATTGAGACACGCCAGAATGCCACTGCCCTACACATGCCAAAGCGTGTCACCATGAGGCAGACCTGCAAGTTCTGTTCTGGTGCAGGCCACATCCACAGTTCCCGCTGGAAGTGTGAGGATTGCAATGTTGCCCTTTGCCTTACTGAAGAAAGGAATTGTTTTGCTTTGTTCCATAAGATTTCTAAGTAAGTTGTTTGTTATGATAGTTGTTTATAGTGTTGTGTATTTTTTTACTATTTTTGTATTAGAGTTTTTGATTAGAGTTTTTTATAGAGTTTTCTGTATTTTTATACTATTTTTGTATCTAATGTATATTTATTTTTTATATTAATTAAATTGTAAAGCCATATAAGTGTTTCTATTATACATTGTGGAACAAAAAAAATGAATAAATAATAAAAATCACATGATTTATGGGCAAATTAACAGTATTTATAAACTTGAAAAAGTTGCCCGCACGGCCCAATAGATCCCATACGGGATGAGCGTGGTCCGCCTAAGAGCGCCCGAGGCACCCATACGGGATACTTCATTGCATGCAATTATTTCGCTTACTTTGGAAATTTTGTAAAAGTACACAGGAGTAAAAAGGTCTTGTATTTACTAATACTTCAACATACTAAGAGGATTTTTTAATGTTTCCCATAAAACCCAGGGTGGACTTTAAAGGGTTAAGTAAACCATTGCAACTAAACTTTGAGTAGCTAGCTTTAGCGCCCATTTTTATTTTTCCACGTTATGCATAAGATTGCATTTTACCACTTTATTATTTTTGCAGGTTCTGTACGGGGTAGCAGAAGTGACAAGGGAAAAAGTTTTATCTTGTCGCTGACATCAAATCTTGTGAGCAAGCTGGTGGAGGCAAATTGGGTTTGAAACCTCGTCAAGTAGACACCATTTATTTGCAACAAAAAGACAGTTTCTTCTTGAAATATTTGTTTTAAGAAGGACTAAACCAGTGAGGAGAAATCTCTTGGAAGAGACCACAAAGGATTTTGTTTAGACCAAAAATAAGTCTTATGATATTTTTATTTAAACAAGAGTTAATATGCTAAGTTTTTCCATTAAGTTATTAGTTACAGCATAATTTTGACAAGGTTTCTCAAAGCAGTTCTATGGTATTCCGTGCCGCATTAAAGTTGTGTACAGCTTTAAGTTTCAAGTAATTTTCCTACTTTCATCAATAGATAAATGCACATGCTACGCAATGTATGAGTAAACACAGATAGCTGACGTAAGTATTCAAGTTAAAAAGACACTACATAGGCTTGTGTAGTCATGTTGCAGTCCCTTGTGCAGGCATCCAAGTGCTCCTACTTTTCCTACTCTTTCAGACCCCCTCCTACTTAGGGTTTAAAAGGATTTAAAAAAATTCTTGTTTATAATTGAATAGATATAAGCATACAGAAGTGTGTTGAATGATCACCAATGCGTTTGGTTATTGATTTGTTAATTAACTACATCTTTAGTGACGATCAATTCGGTTTATATATAGGCTGCCATCTAATCTTATAGAGTGCAAAGTTGGAGAAAATTTAATCATCTCCTGGACGGAGGAAAATTTCACATGAAATTGCTTCTGTATACAAGAAAAGAACTTGTGATATGCACCTCAGTGACTGACAAATTATTGTAGTAATTTAGTTTGAGATACCATTATATGCAGGCTCTATTTTTGTAGCTTTGTTTCATAATTATTTGTAAACTTGAACAAGCTAGAAAAATACCCCATGACTTGGTTGGTCAGGGGTGTGGGCCTTGGTTGGGTTCCCCCGTTTAAAAAAAAAGAAAAAAAAAAGTATTTGTAATATAATGGAGCAAGTTACAGCTGCTTAATTGTAGCGACTGATTATTCTGATGATGAAATTTAAACGTTAATGCATGTATGCATTTAAATGCTTAAAATGTCACATTTGAAATACTATCACATATACGCATGGGCCACTCCTACTTTTAAGATTATAACTCAAACTTTTTTTTCAAACTTTTCCTTTATTCCCAAGGGCTGGTGCATTAAAGTTATGTAAAGTTTTCCCCTGAAAGCAATTTTTGCATTTTAATCTGTAGTATTCGAGATAACATAGATATTGATAAGCGGCCAGGTTAGGAAGACAATTTGTCTTCTGAACTTAAATGACTCCCGGTGTTTTCATAAGAATGTACTTTGTAATGTGAAACAAGTTTGGGGATTGTAGCATAACTGTTTCAAGGCATTGTCCTGTTCTGTGTTGATAATTATTATTTACTATTCACTGTAATCCCTTAATCTGGTTTTGATGTCTAAATTTTGATTTAGAAAATGAGCTTGCATCACCATACTTTGTAACGTGAGTAGACTTGTGTATGAACACATTGCTGAGTGTAACTATTATGTACACTGTATTTACTATACTGTCAGCATGTGTTATGAAGATAAAAAGGTCCTTAAAAACACTATATGCAAATTGCAACAGTGTATTTTGAATACCAATACTTTGCATTTCTGGTCACTGGTGAAATTCACTAGTGATCGAAGAAATACATAAGTATTGGTATTCTATACATTGTATATGCCAGCAATGTGTATATAGTTTTTTCATGGGCCTATTTATCTTTATAGTAAAAGACATTAATGTACAGTATTATAATATGTATGTCTTTCATTATGACATATGCTGTATTAAGGTACTTGTCTTGACATTATGCTGTGATAATCATGTATTATGATTTACTACAAAATAACAACCATTATTGTGTACTCTTAAGAAAATGTAATTCAATAAGAGCAATGAAAAACAAAACTGATTTTGTTGGTACAAAGGAGTCTTTCCTGGGGCACCGCAGACCAGGGAACCTATATAAAGTCAAACATTCACTGAGCGAAACTTAACTTTTAGTTACTGGAAACATTCTCTCTCTAGGACACCTTTCAGTTGGTTAAGTTGGGCTGAAATAGGTCTGAAAAACTTCATAATGATCACAAGAATTTATTTTAACTTGAGACAGTGGTGCTGACATTTTACCTTACTGGTAGAGCTACTACTTACTTGAAATTCACAAATGTGTTTAAATCACAGAACCAGATATGATCTTGGACACAGACGACTAGAAAAATTCTTGTCATTCCTGTAACTTTGTGATCTTTTCTATAGAAAATTCCTGTCACTCCTGTAACTTTGAGCTTTTCCAAGTTCTACTTGACTAACTTGAGACATATTTACCTTGTCAAAAGGCTACCTAACAAAGTACTTCACTACTTTTCAAGCAGATAATGACTAATTTACTCTGAATATGAACTGGTTTTATGTCTTTCTCAAAAAGACATTAGAATTAGATGATGCTGTATTAATCTGTGTGATTTACACAGTAATAAACCTGAAGTCTATTTATACCATTTCATCAGTTGAACATCTGAAAGCCATTTGAAGCCAACAAAAGTACAATACTAGGTCTATATCTAGCTCACAACATCTATGTGAATATTGTCACTTACTTAATGCAAGTCAAAATAATGATTGCTTCTTCATTACCTTAGCTTTTGTATATCCTACATTACCTTAGTTACAAATAATGTTTGCTTCTTATGTAAACCTTCTTAAAATAGAGATTAAAATTAAAAGATTTGAATGAATGAAAATGAAATATCACTAATGTTTAGACATTTTTAGTTTACTTAAATGTCAACCACATCACCACTACGCAGGAGTCCTTGTTTCAAGTAGACTTCATTGTAACTGGTCACCAAAAGCTCCCTTAAAAAGCAGGAAGACCAAATACATGTCCAAGGGTTTAATTCACGCGATGCTTCTTGTATGGGCAGGAGACTTTGGAAAACAGGATGGCATCAATGTAGGGTACTACCTGACACCCCAAAGCTTCACCCCAGCCAACAGGTGCCCAATCGGACTGTTGTCACATTCCCCTTACATTGACGAGTTTGCACGGAAGGGAAATACTATACCCACCAAGGTATATCTGTAGCATAATCCTGACGAGATGTCAAGCTGTCATATTGTCATACCAACTCAAGCAGCCTGGCAGTGTTGTAGGTTCTGGTGCTTATCATTTCAAAGAAGGTAGTAGAGCTACTTCCATTTCTCTGGAATCTTCCTTCCAAGATGTTTCCTCACATGAAGTTTTGATTATTTACTTTGATTTTTGTTATTTCAGATTAATTTGAATATATTCCTCTTCCCGTGTTGACAATTTTCTCTCCTTTCCTTGATGTTCCCGTTTGCAGTAAAATTCTCAGGTAATTTCAATAATGGGCTTTTCTTCTTGTTCCAGATAACTGCGTCTTCATTTTAGTTTCATCTTAAAAGTATCTTAGTCATTATAAGTGTTTCCCTACATCAGCATGAGTTGAAACAGTAAGACATTTGTAAGGCCTAGGGTTATAATTAATGATATATTGCCAATATGTTTGTTGTGATCTTATTGGAGAACAGAGCCGAAGCAACGACCTGAGAAAAGCTGATAAATGGTTTCTGTCTACATAGTTAGAAGAGTCAATGTACCTCAGTTCATGGGCTCTTTTTAAAGTGCCTTTGGGAAACTGGTTGTAGCCAGTAATATGAGGCGTTAACGAAGTGTGTGTTTATATGTGCGTATGCGCCTCTTCCTTTTAAAATGTATCATAACCCAAGTCTATGAGGGACTTGGTATAAAGGCGTCTTTGGAAGAAAGGCAGGATGCCGAGGAAGCTCTGCAAAAGTTTGTCTGTAATTTGTGTGTGATTCCGGCTGCATGGGTGAGTCTTATACTATTTTAGCCAAAGAGGGGCTTGTTGTCTGTTTAACATCTATGAGAATATCCAATCTTTAATCTTCGTTGTTATACTTATGTGTACTTATGAGTGGTTTTCATGTCTTTGAAACAGACAGTTCTGGCGGAACTATGTGGGGACCAAGAGTCCTAATGGGACAGGGAGTCCCAGATTGGAGAATAGACATTTGGTGTGACTGATTACTGTTTAGACATTTTAGTATTGGGGGTTTATCTGAATTAAGTTAGTCTGTGAGACCTGATTGATTTACTATCTTTTGTTGTTAAATAAATGTATTTTTTATAATGCAACACTCTCATTTTGATTACCTGTTAGAGTGGAGAGAGAGAGAGAGAGAGAGAGAGAGAGAGAGAGAGAGAGAGAGAGAGAGAGAGAGGTATTGCTTGGAGAGAGAGAGAGAAAGAAGAGTCACGGGCTGCTGGTTGCTTAGAGAGAGAGAGAGAGAGAGAGATTTGTGTGTTGGTTTGCCTGACACTCGGAGTTACACGTTTACCAAATGAATAACGAGGTTCATATCCTCGTTACACATTTTAGCAGTGTCTAGTTAAACAGAAACTGCTTTCAGCCCTTGCACTACTGAGCTGACAACAGACTGAATACAAAGGAATTTCCATTGAACTATAGGCCACACTGAAAGTTCTTTGCTGTGAAACTTTGACATAAGGTACATTGCTTTGAGTCCTTTAAGTTTCTTATCTTACTCCTTGTTTTTTTTTCCATCAAGTTCCCAAACTTCCTCATACTTACTGTCCACCAATCTTTGTCCCCAGTTCGAGAAAAAGCACTTCAGGTCAGCCTTATGAAGGATAGCTACCTTACGGGCTACTCTATGAGCAAGAGCCCGTGCTGGCATAAGGTCAGCTTAATCTACAACAACAAACAAGGATAGTTAGGGGACTCAGTTTTCTTGGTAAACTACTCTGATGACAATACCAACAAGGACTGATCAATATACAGTAGATAAGAACTCAAACTGCTTAGCATTCAACAGAGCCTGAGGGTCATCTCTGGATTGTTTCACAAGGCGCAGCATGTGCCATCTTGCTGTTAGATTCCTGTGATTAGTCCTCATGTTTTAAAAACTGACATGATCTTTATGTAAGAGACACAAAAAACAAGGGGAGATCATGTAATTAAAATTTTTTTGTTTTACTTCCAAAGTGCCCTGATGAATTTTTTACTCATCTGTTGAAATCTACATACCTCTAGTTACTCAAACCTATCCAGTGCTCCCAAAGCCTCCCAAAGTTTCAGCTGGAATGTCTATGAGGTACGTGATTGTAATCCCATCTTATCAGAGCAAATTCTGTTGTGCTTTTGCTCTTATCATAACAAGATACCTGCTGAGAAATGAGGCAGGATAGGGACATACAGGACTTCTCTCATTTTTGCAGTCTAACAACTCAAAGTTCCTGCCTTCACTCAATTCAGAATGTGACTCATCTTCCTAATCACCATTAGTCACTCCATAATCACCATTTGTCACTCCACAAGAATATTCACAGCTGTTACATCAGAATGAACAATTTTTTACTTATCTTAGGGTCCCATCATAAGGAAACAAAATTTCAATATAAACTATCAAGGGTAGGGGAAGAACCTTTTGGGCATCTGTTTCAACAAGCACCCACAAATCAGTAATTCACTATTGCCTTTAAACAGGGTGCAGTTGCCAGTTTCTTGCAAATGCTCACTTTTTGTAGGAGTGGTATGGTTCTCATTCTCAGTCTTATATTCTAAAGGTCTGAAACAATAGAAATAATAAAATACTGACATGCAGAGCTCCAAGAATTGTTCTGTAGATAACTGCGCTCCTAATGTTGGGGTGAGACTTATAATTAAAGTAAACTTGTGGTAATTTTAAAACACAAAATGGTCAGAGGTCAAAATAACTGACTTCACAATAATTAGAAGATTGTCCCCTTCATAAGAACAAAAGTTATTAGGTATTTGTATAAGGTAGCAAAATCTTGTCTCTTACACTATTCTCATCCATTAACAATTAATCATAGAAAACTACAATAAATAAAAACGCAATTTTAATGAAATAAAAAAAGCACAAACTAGTTAAATGTATGACGGGAAAACATAATTTTCGGTTCCTGAAACTACTCTTGAATTCTCATATTTTTCAATCCATGGAAAACTGGGCCCTAAATAAGAACAAAACCACTTAATTTCTTATACAGAATGCAAGCATTAATCATTCTGATAATGGTCTGGTACCTCAAATATACAAATTAGTATTATACCTCAGGTGCTGGAACACAATAATAAAAAAAAAATTATAAAAATGATATTGTTATGATACAATAAAGTTTGTTCATACTTACCTGGCAGATATATATATAGCTGTATTTTCTGAAGTCCGACAGAATTTTAAAAACTTCCGACACACGCAGTGGTCGGCCAGGTGGTTAGTACCCATTCCCGCCGCTGGGAGGCGGGTATCAGGAACCATTCCCATTTTCTATTCATAATTTTTATTTCCACTGTCCCCTGAGGGGAGGTGGGTGGGTACTTGATTATATATATCTGCCAGGTAAGTATGAACAAACTTTATTGTATCATAACAATATCATTTTGTTCATGAAACTTACCTGTCAGATATATATATAGCTGAATCCCACCTTTGGAGGTGGGAAGGGACAGAATAGAAGGATTTTGGGAAACAAATGCATGCAGATGATTTACATCTTGGTTCCACCTGTTAGCATAGCTGGCTTCGTGGTTACTGCCACGTAAGTCTGCTTGTGCTACTAGAGTTGCCAGCGAGGTAGAGACCTATATAGCTGGTGCACTCCAGATGATCTGTTCAACAGGGGCGAGACCACGACGTGACTAGACCATATTGACCATACCATGAGGGCTAAGAAGTAAAATAAAATATATATATCACCACCTGACTAACCTAGCCAAAGCGTTAAGGTGTGTTTTAACTAAGGCTTAAGAGTTAAGAGTCGCCGTTGTCGGCGACTCAACAACTAAATTAAGAGCTTTTCCTAACCATTTTCTACAGGATAGGATGAGTGGTACTTCTTGCCCCCAAGATTGTGTCTGCAGACACGTATGGCCCTAGCGAGCAGCAGATCTCATATGCCATCTTCACATCTCGCAGGGAGTGTGAAGTGAACACAGAGTTGCTTCGCTAAAACATGGTACTCAGGATGTTGCTGAGTGCCATGCTCTGTTGAAATGCTTCCGAGGCCGCGCCCTCACCTCGTGAGCATTCAGATAAAAGATTTCAAATCTTTGTGCAAACACAATGAAGGAGCATTTTTTAAAGAACTCCTTAACACTAAAGCCAGGCTGTTCTTCGATATGGGCAAGTCTGGTCTTTTTCGGAACACTGCAGATTGCCCGATTGACTTCGACTTTCTTGAGTTTTATGTAGATAAAACTTGAGAGACCCGGCAGGGCACAGGACTCTCTCTGGCTCCTGCCCACTAACTTGTACCATCCTGGCTTCCAAGCTCCTGGACCCAAGGACAAAACGGGTTACCATTCTTAGGCCACAACGGAAGGGTTAGAGAGCACACCACCTTGTGTTCTCTAAAGCCAAAACTTGTGACGATGGCTTAAAATCTCACTAACCCTCTTTGTCGTATCTAGGGTGGTTAGAAGAAGGCCTTCCTGATCACATGCAAGAAGTTAACAGGTAGGAGAGGTTCGAATGCTTTGACATCAAGAACTTCAGACTACGTCTAAGTTCCATATTGAAAGCTTCGATCTGGACATGCACAGTCAGTCCGTCTGTACTAAAGTCAGGTGACCGACCAGTTGACCAGTCAGACGAATCAAGGACAGCAAGGCTGTACCCTGAAGACAATAAGGCACTATTCTTCGCTGAAGGATGAGTGTCTGGACTGCCTGGGCGATTCAATCTAAGCAAACCTTGGGGGTGTATCAACGCAACCCAACTTCGTCAGCGAATCAACTCCTGATTCGAGCTTCTGGTGCCAGGAGAAAGGAGCGAGGAGCAAAAAGGCGATTCAGTCCCGAAGGAAGAATGCCTGACAGTCCAACCTGGTCTCATGTTACACGATCATCGGGGGTGTATAAACGCAACCGACTTCGTCAACAAGAAACTCAGGGCTACTATATGTCGCCTGATCTCGCACGAGTGTCTGACTCCGAGAAAACAGGTGAGACAAAAAGTAGATGGTGAGCGAGGTTCGAGATTCCACAGAACTCAAAAGATCGTGAAGGGCTTTGTTGTTTGACAGACTCAAATCTCTGAGCCCAAAGGCCGTCAACAACATATTTGCGTATTCTTTAATAGTTGTGACTGCCAGCTTATCCCATTCTTCAGACGGAAATGGAAGACGGTAATCTTATTCCTGTCAACATCTCGATAGCCTGAACGTAGTCAAGACTCAGAGCGGAGAGGTTATAGGTACCTTTCGAGTTAGAGTAGACCGACTCTCTCGGAAAAGGTCCTTGGAAAGTGAACTAGGAAGTATGTGACCTCTGTGAATCCAGGATCCTGAAGGCCAACATGGGGCGATCAGCGTCATTGTCGCTCCCTGTGACGTCATAAATCCTCTTATTACATTTCCTAAGCGATTGAAAAAAGGGGAAAAGAGACTAAATATCCATCCCCGTTCAATATCATAGGATGGCGTTTAATGGTACCGATCCCGGATCGAGAATAAGGGAGCAGAGAAGAAGAAGCCTCTTCGTCCTCAACATATCGAAGAGAAGAATGAAAGGGCGTCCCTAAAGTCTCCACAACTCTCAACTTACTTCTAAAGAAAGATTCCACTCGGAAGTCAATAGTTGCTGCCGTCGATCGAGACGATTCGTACGGACTTTTGCAATCCGGTAACGAACCTCTAGAGGATCGTTACATTCTACGCCTGTTGTTATAATAGGCTTTCTCGTAAACTCGAACAGGGACCGAGAGAAGATACTTCTTAAGATATGAGAGAGCTGTGGAATATCAGAGTTGATCTGGACCACTGGTTCCCAAAAACTCGTTACGAGGACTGGAGGGACTACCGAATCGCTTTTACTTCTTTCAGATTAAGATCCAGGACATCTGAAACCCTATCCAGATGTCCGGCACCTTCTTTCTATCACCTCAGGTGATAAACGCACTGAGAGATGTTCAGAATCATTCCTAGATCTTGAATAATATTTCAGTTTCCCGGTAGGAAAAAACTGTGGTCTGAATTGCAGTCTATTCGGGGAAACAAACTTCTTCAGGAAGGAATGGTCCCCAGCAAGCTCATCCATTCCCTCCCCGAGTATGCTTACTTCCCTAATAAGGCTGCGCTTTGCCTAAGCAGGAGAGCATATAAAAGTGCAATGTTGCGGTAGACTCGTAGTTCTATACCGTGCGGTAACGAGCACCGAAAGGATTAAGAGATAACTCTGTTGAAAATAGTAAGGCAAAACGAATGCAACGTTTATTCATTCACGTAAGAAATCCCCTCAATCTTAGGCTAAAGTCCGTGATTGTAGGGCAGAGTTACAGTTAGTCAGTCAATCCCGCAGGAGAGACGTAACCGCCAGCACAGAGATACGGTTAGTCAGTCAATCCCGCAGGAGAGAGAGACGTAACCTAGGGCGCATGACAGCGCCCGATCTGTTACTGGCTCGGTTGGACTGGAAGACAGACACAGCGTGACAGCAGCAGCCAGCAGCTTACGAACGTCGTCTCTTAACTTTATGTCTGGGTTGCCAGCTACCCTATTCTACGAAGAAATAGGTCCGTTATTTTTTGAGCCGAAAGACTCTCAAGCTGGTATATTTAAGCGAAACAGAAAACGCTAAATATATAGATGCGTTTGTGTCGTCAGAACACTACCATACAACGGTAAAAGATAAATCGGAAACTCCTGGAAGGCTGCAGGGAGTAACGATTAAATGTCCTTAAAATAGACAATAGACCTCTCGGTTGCCATCCGAAGAGGTAACTACAGCAAGCGTATATGACTTGAACCAACCAGAAGTAAAATAACGCAAGGCAAAATATGAAATTATATCACAATAAAGTTTGTTCATACTTACCTGGCAGACATATATATAGCTGAATTCGGAAATACAGCTACATACATATCTGACAGGCAAGTTTCATGAACAAAACTTAAGAGAATCGAAGCAGTCAGCTCAAGCTTCTTATGTTACTGGACATAAGCGTTCATTGACGTAGTCTACAAGTCTATTTCTTGTACGAGTCTGCGAATGACGAATGAGAGCTCTTCCGAATCTTGTCAATAAGAGCTTATTCGCTTACGCAATATCAAGTTAATGAGATGTTTGTCAATGAGAACTAACCCATTTACGGGACAAAGAGATATTTTGTCAATGAGGGGATACCACTTACTGACAAAACGAAAGTATATTGTCAATGGGGGGAAAGTCACTGAATTGACAAAACGTAATCCAGGGAGTCAAGCATTTAATTTTTTTCGATTCCCGTCTCAAACGAGGAAGGGGCAAGAATCCTGTTTAAGAGACTGGGCTTACGGCAGGTAGAACGACGATGTTCAATTCGGCAGCGTAGTCCCGACTAGAAACTAACAAAATCTATCATCTGAAAAACCCTTTCAGATGGGCTAAAAAGCTTGCAAAATTATCCTGGGAAGAGGAAGAAACTCTCCAACCAGCTTCCTCTCCCGTATCACAACTAATGCCTGCTAAAGCTTAAAATTTATTGGCAGTATGGCAAAGGAAGTCCTGTCTTGCGCTTTCCTGAAGAGCGTCCTTCTGATGAGTGCCTTTGCAAGAATCCCACTGAACGTTGCCGAGAGTTCTGACGTGCAGGACATCGAGCCTTACATAACCCGTAACTGCCTTATCGCAAAGTCTTGACTGCGGTAGTGGCAACTTAAATTTATTGGCCGAATGGCAAAGGTTGCGGTAGAGCAAACGAGATCTTCCCTTGAGCTTTCCTTAACTCCATCCACCTATGCGAAAAGCAATATTAATTGACAGAGACCTCTTGAATTCACGAAACCCGATGTCTTGCTGGGTTTCGAAGAAGAAGTTGTCTGTTCACTTTAAACTTCCTCCGAAGCACTGCCTACTTCACATTCTTTGCAGGTGAGGTAGAAGGTATCACCGGAGGTAGAGGTAAACATTCTTTAGGCCCAATATCTGAACAAGAGCTTGAAGAGTTCAACAGAAACGTTCAGCCAGGCGACACACCTGGCGTGCGCTGGTGCACGCTCGGCGTCCACTGGCGCGCGCTCGGCGTCCACTGGAACGCGCTCGGCGTCCACTGGAGCGCGCTCGGCGTCCACTGGAGCGCGCTCGGCGTCCACTGGAGCGCGCTCGCGTCATGGCGCGCACTTGGCGTGCACCGCGCGCGCCTGGAGTCCATCCGAGCGTCCCGGGCGTCCGCTCTCAAAAGCTTCCTGCTACTATGACTTCTTTTACGTATTTCTCGGTGGAAAGACGAACACGAGTTCAGGCGACGTTCACCTTCTTACTTCTCACTGAAACGCATAACGAGAGAGAGAGAGAGAGAGGACGTGAAGCGTCCTCTTCTATAAAGCTTCTATTTAGAGGGCGCGAGTCCTTCCGAAAGCTCCAACCCATGCATGGGGAGGACGCTTCGGAGGACGAGAAGCAATCTTTCAGGATTCGTGCACGCGCACGCACTTTGGCAGTCTGGGGATTTTCATCAGAAACTGCCGAAGGCACGCCAGATCGGTGTGGGGTTCCTTGTAACCCTCCTTAGGCTTTCGACATGCTCCCTCCCCGGGTCCTGGGAGTCAAGCAGAGGTCCCGGCCTAGAGGCGAAACGAGGCCGATCTGACGCACCCTCCACTACACAAGGGGTATCACTGCACTTCTGCACTTCACTTTTACTCTCTAAAGCAAGCACTTTCGATTCTAAGATAAGAATCGAAAGAGTATCAGAGAAAGGGTAATTCCTCTACAGACACTGCTTAGGGCCCGAAGGCAACACTGCATGGTTAGGAGTAACAATTACAGAAGTAGCACTTCACAGCAATGAAAGAGAGCGAGCACCTCTCGTAGACATATTCATAGCCCGTAGGCCATACTAAATGGTTTGGCAAAATAAAGTCTACAGGAAGGTTAGCAGGTTCACTACCCTGAACTTTTGTTACTGAGTAATTGCGTTACATACGAAACATACGTCTTCCTTACGGAACTTAGACATGTTTACTGATTAATTGCGTACATACGAATCATACGTCTTCCTTACGGAATAGACAAAGTCTCACACTCCTTACATGACAAATCTCAACAAAGAAGCAAGACCCATACCCCTCGTACATACCAAGTGCGGATCTACCGAAGCTTTCGGTAGCCACACCCTATCTTTGCAGACAACCCCGTCTGAAACTAGCCTACTAGATTCAGATATTTTATGCAAAAATGAATCAATTCAAATCAATTTAAGATAGCGTATGCCTAGCCACAAATCCCACAAATCCAAGTAAATAAATCAAAAGACAATTAGGATACTTAGCGGCAATGAAGTTTCCAAAATCCTAAGACGGAGGTACTGAAAACAGGTGTTTTCAGCACCAGCGACAGAAAAATTATGAATAGAAAATGGGAATGGTTCCTGATACCCGCCTCCCAGCGGCAGGAATGGGTACTAACCACCTGGCCGACCACTGCGTGTGTCGGAAGTTTTTAAAATTCTGTCGGACTTCAGAAAATACAGCTATATATATATCTGACAGGTAAGTTTCAATGAACAAATCATTAAGTAATTCTGATCAATATCTGGCTGACAAATCCCATATAAGATCATCACATTTACATGTACACAAAACCTCCCACTATTTTGTTCAAGATGCTCTATGCAATAAAAGGAATTAAGAAAAAAGTACACCTACTCTGTGCACAGGATATAGCTGAGACCAGTCCCCATGGACCTCTTTGTTGCCTCCACCCTTGATTGTAAACATGTCTCTATAATGCAAGTTGTAGTATGTGCACCTTGAACAGACAAATCTGAAATATAAATAGAGATTTGTGAAGGCACATTGCAGTTACATATATTTCCAGAAACTGTTTACCAAGAACATAAGGTACTGTATCATAAACAAGAGACCATGTAGGGTATGTAAAAGTCAAAAGTCCATTCATATATCATTAAGATGGGAACTCAATGCCATATATCTACACAAAAAACAGAATAATTCAATATCATATTGGTTGAAGCACATAATAAGAAGCGTTTTAGAACAGTTGGTCATCAAAGCAACGGAAATGGAAACAAATCAGATTACAATATGACAAGGTAGATCAGATAGGAATTCAGACAAACTCCACAAGACACAAGTCAGCAGAAACCTATATTTCACGTCTAACCCCATAAAAGATGAAACCAGATGGAAATACATATATATATATATATACTATACCTAGATTAGGATGACTTTTTGTGAAGGAGCTCCCTACTGCACTCTCCCAACAGGACCTGCTTCCATATATTTCCTGAAGGTGACAAGACTATCATTACCATCTCCTAATTGTGACAACACATGAAACAACTGTCAGCTGTCAATTGATTGCCTTTAGCTGTCATGTCACCAACAAATGGCACATGAAATAACCTTAAAAAAGTAAGAGTTAAGATTAGCTCAGTCATCTAATGCAACCATTTTTTTTTACAATCCACTGCAATCTATTGATTCATAATGACAATAACTTGTCATTTCCTCAAAGCAATACTAACTACCCAAAACATCACATCAGACTCATGATGATGCCACTTTTCTAACCCAACCTGAGAACAGAGTCTAACTATCCTCATTCCAATTTGTATTTGTGTGCTACTCATATCACTGATATGGAAATGTGAACTTTTTTCATGGTTGCTTATCCAAACAACAAGCTGTGAGGTTAGTATATAGAAATCATGGCTATACATTTGATATGTTACTCAAAATGAGTAAAAGGCACTTGAATCTGATGTTCCAGAATGAAACCGATGTTCAACACAAAGAGCAAAATGTTATTTCAAAACAATCAGTGAAAAAAGACAGTTCATACTTGAATCCTATACGTTTACTCACATTCACATTGACTTTGGAGGTTGTGGGTTAATTTTAGACCCTCTGCTGGCGAAAATTCCTTAAATTTGTTTATTTTTCACTTAGGTTATTGCAATTCATCACTTGGAAAAATTTAATCAAAAATCAATGGAAAATGGGTAAAACTTCTGAAGCATGCCCGCAATATGGACATTCAAAAAAATAAAAAAAAAATCACCTACATGGAAAGAGCATGTGACAAGCTATATAAAAAGTATAGTCATTATATGAGGAAGATTCAACGAAGTAGATTCTTTTTCTTCCATGGGTAAACTGTTCACTTTCAACAAGCCATGTAACTACTAAAATCCGCAGAGAAACGAGTACACTATAACATCTTACACGTTTAGCCAATCACAGTTTCATTTTCTGACAGCTCAGAAACTTTGGCCAATGGGGAGAGTGTTCAGAAATTTTGTCGGCACAAGAATGCATTATCCTACCAATGCTATTTCAGTTCCTTCTCAGACCTTGAGCCAGTAGCCAGCACATCTCCTGAGCAGCATTTACTGGATAATATTCCAGATCCTGTTGACGAAATTCCATTATCTTGTAGTGACTGTTATTTAAGTTATGGTGATTTTCGTCTAGTGTACACAGAAATACACAAAAACTAGTGGATCTGTGCCAGAGACGTAGCGCCCTTAAGGGGGTTCGGCCCCCTCCCCTCGCTAGGCCTAGGTAGGGGTACGGCAGCCTAGGTTAGGTTACGTTAGGTTAGGCGGTTGTGTTAGGTTAGGTAGTGCCCCGCAAATCCCTTTTCTCCTGCTCCGCCCACCCAAAAACCCCAGTTCCCACTGGGGTCCCCTATAATTGTAGCAGTAGGTTTAGGGTTAGATTATGTGTGTAAGAGTAAGTAATAGTTTCTTGCTTTTAAAGGGTTTCCTCATGTTTCTATGCATTCTGCAACACCAATCTGGTGATTTCTTGCCATTGTTCATCATTAAACCTTAAAAAACTGGTGCAGCATGCTTCTGAAGTTTCACCAGAAAATGTATCATAGTTCTCATGAAACAGATATCAAAGCCATTTGAAGGTTCAATGGCAGTAAATATTGAGGGGGATGGGGGAAATCTGGGCCAAAGCTCTTCCCCAGCCTTTGATAGGTTAGGTAGGGCAAGACAAGCAGGATGGATTAGACTAACATTTACAGGATAATAATTCAAGTCAAAGACCCTCCTCAAAAGTCAAGTTTCATTTGTGCCATGGGAATCAAGTTACGTACATTTTTTAAAACAGGCCTGGACAAAATATTAGGCTAGACCCATACTCATCACACCCAGTACACATTGCCTGTCCTAAAATAGCTGTAGTCTTCATGCCTAGTATCTGCACACAACTGGAGTATTAACAAAGGATTTAAGTTATTTTGTATTTTTCTATGTATACCTAGGGCTAGGTTACTAGCTAAGCCTACCCATAAGGCTCCTCCATTAAACCCTGAACCAAAAATACTACTACTTACTTTCATCAAACTGGCGGCCATTTCGCTAGCCTACCATAAAAGACTTATTGATAAACAAATGGAAATGTATTAACTAAATAGCCCATTATGATCAAAACTAGGACAGACTAGGCTGGCCTATTTGGTGACCTAAAATACACTCTTTGTTGTTGTCAATTAGCCTACTAACCATACAGTTTATGCCCTACTCATTTTAGTAACTAATTGAATAAGGTTACTTAGAATACGTTATCTTACCATGCTATTAGTTTTCATCGACATACAACAAGGAGGGCCGTGGGCAGGAAGTAAACAAACCCAGTGACAGGCCTCTACCGAACAGACGACGTGATGTATAGTTGCCAACTCTCCAACTTTTGTTTTATTTTTTTTATTTGAGTAAACGCTGATGGGCAAACGAATGCAAGTATGATTGTGCAATGATGAAAAGCTATAAATTAATATTTCAATCCAACCTAGTTTCATTTTCCTCCCTTTATATACTTTCCAAATCCCACAACAGCCCTCTATTTCTTACTTGTTTTAACAAAATTTCAGTAATAATTCAAACATTTTCAGCAAAATCTGTGGAATTGTTTTTTCTTTAAATGCGATTTTAATGCTTCTGTAGTATTTTAATACAGCATATATTTTTAAAAAAATCATAATGACGAAAATTAATGCCCATTAAACGTTGAAAAAATCGTAGTTCTCAGGTATCTAAAGATGCAGTATTACCAAACATGTATGGTTTTCCGTGGAACTGACAGAAAAACACTCTACAAGATATTAGGCTGCTTAGCGTCAAGCGGCCTAATATCTTGTCGAATTTTGAAGGAACTGAGAAGTAAGAAAAAATGTCGTCAGTGCAATAGGCAGCCTACAGCATGTAGAGAAACGGGTGGAGCTTGGACACTGACAAGGAGAGAGCGCTCAATATACGCGTATAATGTATATGCGTAGACAATCCACACAAACACACACACACTCACACGAAGTGTTGGTTGGAAATTGACAAGTGGCAAGGGAGTTCCTCAGGGTAATACTCCCTCAGCTGAGTCTAAACAACTGAGAGACTAAAACCCTCCATACCAAATTACAGTGCCCAGTTATTCTGTAACTCCGTTGGACTGTGTTCTCTTGCACTAAATGAACCTCAGTCAGTCAGCGAGTAGCGACAGTTTATTAA
>NC_087207.1:86175152-86176817 GCF_015104395.2 Macrobrachium nipponense
CCAATACAAACCCAACTTCGTCATGATGACGCAAAGGAATATATATATATATATATATATATATATATATATATATATATATATATATATATATATATATATATATATATATATATATACATATGTGTGTGTGTGTGTTTGTATGTGTGTGTGTGAAGACTGAGTGTAAAGAACCAGGCCGCACGACTTTTGCAATGCTTCACAGCAAAAAAAAAAAAAGAAAAAAAAATTTAATGCGAAAAACCAGCAGGTTTCTACAGTGGCATACATAAAAAGATGAAGTTTTCCATAAAATTTAAGCTATGGCTATTCGTTATACAACATCCTCTAAGTTCTATATTATCATTATTATTTGTAATTTAATTATTATTATTATTATTATTATTATTATTATTATTATTATTATTATTATTATTATTATTATTATTATTATTATTATTATTATTATTATTTAACCTCACCACTTCTCAGTACTATAACTTTTCTTAATACCTACTACAATTATGTGGGAACACTGTGGGAAATAGGTTTCTTGGTGGGAAAACACAAAATTGAGACCACTAACTAACCAAAACAAACCCTACCTAACCTAATCTAGGACGCCGTATCTATCTTAACTCCCCACCACTACGAAAATCTACAGTTCTCAGACCAAGCTTCCCTTAAACTGAAGCCCATGTGCAGGTTCCTTATCAAGCAATTTAAAATTAAATGAGGCCAAGTAACTAAGGGAATGTTTGGTTGTTCGTATGGTGTTTTTACGTTGCATGGATCCAGTGGTTATTCAGCAACGGGACCAACGGGTTTACGTGACTTCCGAACCACGTCGAGAGTGAACTTCTATCACCAGAAATACACATCTCTGATCCCTCAATGGAATTCCCGAGGATCGAACTCGCCGCCACCGAGGTGGCAGGTCAAGACAACCAAGGAAATGTGCCTTCCTTTTATGCCATGTTTCAGCCCCAATTCTTTTACACCACGCCACTTCCTCTCCACATTATTAGTATATGTGTGGGTGTCAGGATCGACGAAATTGACACTGTGGTTGACGGTCAAATGCTGGAGGCCTTCCTGTCTCAGATAGTCGCACAAACACCAACAGTCGTCGGGAATAATTGTTGTGCCGAGCTCAATATTTTGTTTGATAACAGCCAAAAGTGTGCCGTGATCTCTGGTTTCCACAGGGATCATGTAGATGGAACTTTCTAGACTTGCAACAAATGCCACCAAATACCCATTTGCCCTTCTGTGACCCGCCCAGCATCGTATTTCTGTCTGCTTCCTCTAATTTTCTTGGTGCAGCGAAGAACCCAAGAAATGGCAACTTCCCCACGAAAGGAAAACCAGTCATCGATTGTCGGCTTGGTAGATTTTCGTTCTGAAACAGCTTTACTTTATACGGGAACCAATCCTGAATCCAAAACAGTGCAACCTTCACATTCTTTCCAGTATCCAATTTTACTTTGTAAAGACACGTTCCCACAAAAACGGGCTCTTTAAATGAGCAGCGCTTTCTTCTGGTCATGTCATTTCTGGTTTTATGACCAGTAATGCGCAGTTTGTACCTCACAAATCATACATATACACAGTCATATACATACATATATATAAGCCTAAGACTGGATAAAATTTATACAGTTTAAAAGCTGAAGTGAAATCTAT
>NC_087207.1:86177317-86196704 GCF_015104395.2 Macrobrachium nipponense
AAATCCCACAACAGCCCTCTTTTCCTTACTTGTTTTAAAAGTGCATTCGGCATCGCTCCTATGATGCAAGTTACTCTTGCCAATTAAGTAATTAAGTCTACCACATTCGTATATACTAAATGCTTGTCACTCACTACAAAGCCTTAGATCCAAATGCAAGAAATATGATGAAATTCCTATGTCCAATAGTTGGAACCAAAGCTCAATAACATGTATATTCGTGCTCCGCAGTAATAAGGAACGTATATGGGAAGATATTTCATAATTATGGAAAATCTATTATAGACTGGGTGGAATGCAGAATGGGGAAGTAAGAAAGATTGCCATGTCTCAGAATTTCATTTTGTCGAAAAGTGCTCTTCATTCAGAGAAACCAGGTGATTCAGAGAGAGAGAGAGAGACTATTCAGAATTCACTGCTCCGCCACAATGCATACGATCAAAACGAGAGGGCCTTGATGAGGTAACTTACGACACGGGATTGGAACTATTTAAAGATACTCATACATATTTTATCTATAAATTTATTTCTTATTTTCTTTAATGGACTTCTAGAACCAGTACTGGTGTGGGGATCTCTTATGTTATAAATAATTACATAAGAAAATGCATGAATGAAAACAGCAGGAATAATAATAAAATAATAATAATAATAATAATAATAATAATAATAATAATAATAATAATAAAAGTATAGTTCACTGATAATCAAGTATAACCTCGGAATTGCATCATGAAACAACTGCTAGGAGAGGGTGGAAAGTACGATGGAGGAAAGATAATATGAACGGAGGTACAGGGAAAGGAACGTAAGGGGATGGAGCTAGGAGCCGAGGGAACGCTGAAAAGAACATTGATTAATGCCTACGGCGCGCCGCGTGAGGAGCACTGCCGGCGCTAGTCCCTACGGGCGTCACCGTTAAGGGCACAATTCAACTGCCCGAGTCACATATGAAAGCTGTTACGATGCCAATGAAATCGAGAAATCAATATTCACTTCGATGAATTTAGATTACATTTGGAATCCAGAAGTATTCCACGGAGATTTCATTTGCCCTGAGAAGACTCCGAAGAAATCATTTTTCCTCTTCACTGAGGAATTTTCTTGGTCATTTTCATAACGAAAGTCATTTTAATTTTGCGTTACTTCTGCTCGAGACCTTCATATAATAAGATTTTAAACAAGCTGCTGGTTGTAAAATGATAAAAAAATGGACATTCTAACAAGATTGAATTACGTTCTCCGAGTTAATTGAGGTTGTATGCTTGTCAGCTTTCTCTGGAGAAATTTTCTCTCTCTCTCTCTCTCTCTCTCTCTCTCTCTCTCTCTGATGGCTGATTGGTCATCGCCACTGTAATATCCGTTATTTCCCCACCAATCGGCAGTTCGAATCCCACCGATAACAAGTTTTCGTTCTTGACCCTTTGGGTGTAAGTTGCTACCTACGTATAGTAAATTGAAAACTGATCGAAATTTGTTGCTTACATTTGTGAAAATTAACAAGGCGTGACCAGACCTCCAGCTTACTAAGGCCGCGTGGTAAAATCTACTGTCAAATAGTGTTGTTTTACCAACAAAAATTAAAAATGAGACGCTATGTTTTATTGGAAATAATTGTTCTGTACTGTTTAACTTGCACATTATTTATTTTCTTTTTACATTTTCATTCTAATGAATAAATCATGAATATCCTATCCTAAAATTCCTGTGTCTTTAACTCAACGCGAAACACCTTTTTCAGTCCTTTTCAGACTTTTCCATAGGGCTTTCCTCTTCCCCCCAAACAAGAACAACTACAGCAAGAACAAAAACAACAACAACAACAACAAAGTAGATTGTAGGCATACTCCCCGAGTAAGCGAAAATGTCATGGTGTGTGACAAAAATTCATAATGAGCAAAGTACCACGAACTAACTTTGACTGTAAGTTATTCCCGATGCATAGTGAATTGGAATATGAAATAGTGTGTATGGCTTAATATCTGTGAATGTAAAAACATATCCGGGTGAATGAATTTTATCTCATCACCGTGATTAATATGCACTCATTAAGCTACAAATGTCCTTTGATATATAGTTCGCTCTACCTCAGAATTAATATATTTTCATACATGTTAACCGAAGGGGAATTTTTTAGCTGATAAGAAATTCCCCCTCGGTTGACATATATGAAAATATATTATTTCCGAGGTAGAGCGAATTAGATATTAAAAGACATTTGTAGCTTAATAAGCACACACACACACACACACACAAACACACACACACACATATATATAATTTATTTATATTATATATATATTTAAGATATATATATATATACTATATATATATATAGACTATATATATATATATATATATAGATATATATATATATGGGACTGGTTAAAAATGTTCTGTAACAAGAGAATTCCATCTAATAAAAGGAGCCCATAAAAACACCAAAAATGTAGAGAGAAAAAAATACTATATTTTCAGAGACTGCTGTCTCTCTCTTCAGGTATATGAATGAGAAAAGTTTACAGAAAAGGTGGTATTTATACCAAGAGATCCGTCCACAAGTAAGCCAATTTAGGTCACCCCCGCTTACTTGTGGACGGATCTCTTGGTATAAATACCACCTTTTCTGTAAACTTTTCTCATTCATATACCTGAAGAGAGAGACAGCAGTCTCTGAATTATAGTAACTTTTCTCTCTACATTTTGGTGTTTTTATGGCTCCTTTTATTAGATATTATATATATATTAATATATATTATATATATATATATATATATATATATATATATATATATATATATATATATATATATAGATATATATATATATATTATATATATAGAGAGAGAGAGAGAGAGGAGAGAGAGAGAGAGATAGAGGGAGAGAGATACATGTAATATAAATCTGGCATATATATTAGTCTATGAGTAATAATAGTTACTCAAGGACTAAAAATAATATTTGACCTGTTCTCTCTCACTCTCAGTTTTCTTACTGTTTTGATAAACAAAGTTATTTTTTATTATAACGTATATCTTCCAAAAAAATTTATAATTGATATTTGCGAACGATTTGTTTCAAATGCAACTGCTCTGTGTAATGTTTGTGTTTGTTTATCAGAGTAACTGTAATTCATATGAAATTAAAATTCGGTTCAATAATTACCAGCTGCTCGCTACTTTCCCGCCAAGCTTCATCAAGACATAAAAATAAAAATTTGAAAAATTATATTTTAGAAATTTAACGAGCTTATCACTTCGAATAAGCTCAAGCTAATAATGCAGTTTCTGGGAAAATAGTCACCAGCACTCAAGTACCTAATTACCAATATTCTTGAAAAACTTACAAAAATATCGGCCATTAATCGAACCGACTTGTGACGATGAGAAATAGGCGGTAATTGAAAAGGATTTTTGAGGTCGCTGAAATTTCAAAAAATTCTGTTCGGAGGAAAGTAGAACCGATATAATTAGTTCACAGTCATGGACCGAGTTTGTGTATTAGAGCAGTTTCATTTATTTCCTGAATCTGGTCGTCAGATCTTTGATTTATCAAAGAATATCACATAAACCTTGAATTACACCACAAGGATTCAAAACTCTTGTTAGTAGATTAAGAAAATTTTTGGTGAAAGTACCGATGTTCTGTTGTACACGCACTTCACTAAAGTGCTCTAAAGAAATGCGCGAGTTTCTTCGGCGCAATTGACTTTTCTGTATGAGCTGCGGTCCATGAAAGTTTTAGCCACGGCCCCGGTGGTGGCCTGTCCTATAGCGTTTCCAGACGCACGATTATGGCTAACAGTAACCTTAAATGAAATAAAAGCTACTCAAACTAGAAAGGTGAAATTTGTTTTTTTTTGATGACTGGAGGATGGATGATCAACATACCAATTTGCAGCCCTCTAGCCTCAGTAGCTTCTAAGATCTGAGGGCAAACAAAAACAGTGCTGCCGGACAGACAAAGCGATCTCAATAGTTTCCTTTTGCAGAAAGCTAAAAGGTGTCAGCCAAAAACACTCGTCCTGAAAACATCCAAGTTTTGATTTGAAGGTCCAGCTTGGTCTAGAGTTCTGAAGTCGCAATGCATTACTACCCTAAAGCTGTCCTCCTTGCCTTTTAGTACATTTTGATTCATTTATTAATCTGTTAATTATTATTTTCGTTTTAGAAAGTGAAATCTCTTCTTTCTGTCTTTCCCTTTACCTTCTCTCACTTCCTAATGAGCACCATATCCTTGGAAACTTAAATACCAGTCAACAGCCCTTGTGGTGGGTTTGTTCCAAATTAATAGACTTCCTCCTCCTCCTCCTCCTCCTAATAATAATAATAATAATAATAATAATAATAATAATAATAATAATAATAATAATAATATTAATAATAATAATTTCCGTTTCAACAAATACGATATTCAACAAGCATCACTTTTCGATGGTTATGTAGATACTCTCAACTAGCAGAAGATACAGATTTCATATATCTGGATTTGCGTATATGTACGTATATTCATTTATGTAAAAACAGTTTCCCCTGACTATTCAGGACTTCCTGCTTTCACCTCCTTTCATAAACTCTTTTGAAATGCTCTCTGAAAACCTGATAACCTCTTAGGATATATCTGAAGGACAAATTCCAGCTCTTGGCCATTCAGTCACCCACAAGGCTACGAGTTCTCTTCGGCTTATGAATACTTATACCCGACAAGAGCAGATGTTGCACCGATGCCAATACAAGCCCAACTTCGTCATGATGAAGCAAAGGAATAATTTATATAGGGTATGTAGGTATAATATATATATTATATATATATTTACACATATATATATATAGATATCATTATAGATTATATATATATACTATATATTTATATATATACATATATAAGTGTGTGTGTGTGTGTGTGTGTGTGTGTGTGTGTGTGGTGGTGGATGTAAAGGAGCAGGCCGCACGACTTTTGCAATACTTTACAGCAAAGAAAAATTTTAAAAAACTGCGAAAAACCAGCAGGTTTCTACAGTGGCATACATAACAAGATGAAGTTATCCATAAAATTTAAGCTATGGCTATTCGTTATACAACATCCTCTAAGTTATATATTATCATTATTATTAGTAATAGTGTTATTATTATTATTATTTTTTTTTATTTTTCTTATTTATTTTTTTTTTTTTTTTGCACAGTCCAGTCCTCAATTCGACTGGGTGGCATTTAAAGTGTGGGGTTCCGGGTTGCATCCTGCCTCCTTAGGAGTCCATCACTTTTCTTACTATGTGCGCCGTTTCTTGGATCACACTCTTCTGCATGAGTCCTGGAGCTACTTCAGCCTCTAGTTTTTCTAGATTCCTTTTCAGGGATCTAGGGATCGTGCCTAGTTTTCTGATGATTATGGATACAATTTCCACTGGCATATCCCATATCCTCCTTATTTCTATTTTCAGATCGTGATACTTATCCATTTTTCCCTCTCTTTCTCTTCAACTCTGGTGTCCCATGGTATTGCGACATCAATGAGTGATACTTTCTTCTTGATTTTGTCGATCAACGTCACGTCTGGTCTATTTGCACGTATCACCCTATCTGTTCTGATACCATAGTCCCAGAGGATCTTTGCCTGATCGTTTTCTATCACTCCTTCAGGTTGGTGCTCGTACCACTTATGACTGCAAGGTAGCTGATGTTTCTTACACAGGCTCCATAGGAGGGCTTTTGCCACTGAATCATGCCTCTTTTTGTACTGGTTCTGTGCAAGTGCCGGACATTCGCTTGCTATGTGGTTTATGGTTTCATTTTTCGTATTGCATTTCCTACATATGGGAGAGATGTTATTTCCGTCTATCGTTCTTTGAACATATCTGGTTCTTAGGGCTTGAGCTTGTGCCGCTGTTATCATTCCTACAGTTTCCTTCTTTAGCTCTCCCCTCTGTAGCCATTGCCACGTGTCATCGCTGGCTAGTACTTTAGTCTGTCTCATGTATTGTTCGTGCATTGGTTTGTTGTGTCAGTCTTCTGTTCTGTTTGTCGTTCTCCTCTGTCTGTATATTTCTGGGTCTTCATCTACTTTTATTAGTCCTTCTTCCCATGCACTCTTGAGCCACTCGTCTTCACTGGTTTTCAGATATTGCCCCAGTGCTCTGTATGGTCTGTCCGTATTTGCTCTTGGGTGTAGTGCTTTGTGTATTGTCATATGTTTCCTGGTTTTCTGATCTATGCTGCGGAGTTCTGCCTTCGTCCATTCCACTATTCCTGCGCTGTATCTGATTACTGGCACTGCCCATGTGTTTATGGCTTTTATCATATTTCCAGCGTTGAGTTTTGACTTGAGTATCGCCTTGAGTCTCTGCATATATTCTTTCCTGATCGTGTCCTTCATCTCTTGGTGTTTTATATCCCCTCCTTCCATTATTCCCAGGTATTTGTATCCAGTCTCATCTATGTGTTTGATGTTGTTCCCATCTGTTAGCTTTATCCCTTCAGTTCTTGTTACTTTGCCCTTTTGTATGTTGACTAAGGCGCATTTTTCTATTCCAAACTCCATCCTGATGTCCCCAGATACAATCCTTACAGTCTGGATTAGGGTATCTATTTCCTTGATGCTCTTACCATACAGCTTAATGTCGTCCATGAACATCAGATGGTTAATTCTGTTGCCTCTTTTCTTGAGTTGGTACCCGGCATCCATCTTCTGTAGTACTTTTGTCTTGGGAATCATGGCTACTACGAAGAGTAGTGGGGACAGTGAGTCTCCTTGGAAGATCCCTCTCCTGATATTAACCTCTGCTAGTCTTATTCCAGAGCTTGTAAGTATTGTATTCCAGTTGCGCATTGTATTTTTGAGGAAGCTGATGGTGTTTTCCTTTGCCCATATATTTTCAGGCATTCTATTAGCCATGCGTGTGGTATCATGTCGAAGGCTTTCTTATAGTCTATCCATGCCATGCTTAGGTTGGTTTTCCTTCTCCTACTGTTCTTCATTACCATTTTGTCTATCAGGAGCTGGTCTTTTGTGCCCCTACACTTCCTTCTGCAGCCTTTCTGTTGGTGGGGGATGGTGTTTGTCTCCTCTAGGTAATTGTATAGCCTTTCACTGATGATACCTGTTAGTAACTTCCACATTATTGGTAGGCAGGTGATAGGCCTGTAGTTACTGGCTATATTTCCCTTACTCTTGTCTTTTTGTACTAAGGATGTTCTTCCTATGGTCATCCATTTGGGTGCATGGTGATTTGAGATACAATGCTGGAGTTGTTCTGCTATTCGTGGGTGTAGGGCCTTGAAGTTTTTGAGCCAGTATCCATGGACTTCATCGGACCTGGGGCTTTCAGTTTGGCATTTTCTTAGTTGGTGTCTGACTGTGTCTGCCATGATCTGTGTGAATCTTTGTTTTATTCTCCCGGTTTCTTCTTCCTTGACTTCCTGGAGCCATGTTGCATGTTTGTTGTGTGATACCGGATTGCTCCATATGTTTTCCCAGAGTCTCTTACTTGCTTCAGCTTCAGGAATTTCTTGGTGGTTGTCTTCCCCTCTTAGTTGGCTGTATAGTCTTTTCTGGTTAGATCCGAATAGTTTGTTCTGTTGGTATCCCTTATTCCTGTTCTTATTGGATCTTATGTGCTTAGACCTTAAGCCTCTGTTTTACATCTTCTATTGTGTTGTTTAGTCCCCTCTCTTGTACTTTGTATTTCTCGTTGAGTTCCTCCCTTGTTTTCTTGCTTCTTAGCCTTTTTTCTGCCACCTCTTTCAGTTTACTCAAGTCAGATCTCATCACCATGATTTGCTTTTCCAGGCGCCTTTTCCAAGGAGGTTGCTGTTTTGGTTTCTGTTGGGTTGCTTGTGCTGGTGGTGTTGGTGTTCGTATCCCCATCAGTTCTGCCACTAATCTTGCTCCTGCATATGCCAAGTTTATTTGTTTCTGTGGATTTCTGGTGGTGTGTATTATGCCCATTATTTCATTGACCTCACTTGTTTTCTCCTTTAATTTCTTGGCGTTGTAGTCTTTCATGGAGGGGATCTTTGTTCTCTCTGTATCTGGGTCCATCCATTGTCTAATCTTTTCTACCCATTCCGTCCTCTCTGTTACTTCGTCGGTGTTTCTTAGTGTGTCGTTGTTTGATACCTCATCATCCCTGTCGTCTTCTGTGGCATCGTCTCTCAGTTCGTCTTCGTGTAATTCGTTGTCGTGTGACATTTCCCTTTCCAGTTCTTCTCTTTCTGTTGGGGAGAGCCAGTTCTTTTTCTTTATGTTCCTTACTTGGTCTGCCAGCCTCTGTTCTGTTTGTTTGGGGGGGGGGGGGGGGTGTTATTCCTCTCATTCCAGATGTTGACCAACCTTCTTCTATATCCTCTCTCCGTCAGGTTGCTTCTGATGTAGCATCTCCATATTCCCTTATTTTCTTTTCTTCTCTTGTCCATTTCTTCCTTTGGTTTGCTTCTGTAGCTCCAATCTCAGGCTGTTGGTTACTGTCGTTGTGGTGGTCAGTTGCTGGATGACGACCTCCAACTACCTGACCGTCTTCCCCTTCAATTGGGTTGAATATCTGGCTGCTGGATGAAGCTCCTCTGTTGCCAGAGGTTCCATTTACATCGTTGTCGTTTATTCCTTCATTTCTTTCCATCATTGCAGAGTTTTGCTATTTAACCCATAGCTGGACCCTACCCCATCAGGGATAAGAACTCATTTACAGCTGAGTAGACTGAGGAAATTGTCGTGAATTTCGAACTGATCATTCGTTTCGGTGTACTGTTAGTGTATTTAAATGTTTATTTTTTCGTAATAAAATTGTTATGTAGACCAGATTTTATTGTATCTCGCCCTAAGAGTTTTAGAGTGCGCGCCTCCTCAAGGCCTTGTCATCTGCCCAGAACATCCGGTCACGAATCATATAATAAAAGTCGAGAAAATTCCCGACAGAAATTAAGGTAAAGATCCTTTCCCAAGGAATCAACGCCGAGGAGAGCGGTCACCCATCCAATGACTGACCAGCCCCAATGTTGCTTAACCCAGTCGATTGACGACCTAACCCACTCTGCCACGGTGCCACATTATTATTATTATTATTATTATTATTATTATTATTATTATTATTATTATTATTATTATTATTATTATTATTATTATTATTTAACAAGACCACTTCTAAGTACTATAACTTTTCCTAATACCTACTAAAATTATGGGGGACTACTGTGGGAAACAGGTTTCTTGGTGGGAAAACACAAAATTGAGGCCACTAGCTAATCAAAACAAACCATACCTTACCTAATCTAGGATGCTTTCTCTATCTTAACTCGCCACCACTACGAAAATCTACAGTTCTCAGACCAAGCTTCCCTTAAACTGAAGGCTAGTAGAGATGAGAGGCTGCTTGCATGAAAACATGAAGCTTCATTATAAGTTCCTTATCAAGTAATTTGAAATCAAATGTGGCCAAGTTACCAAGGGAATGTTTGTTTGTTTGTTTGCGTGCTGTTTTTACGTTGCAAGGAACCAGTGGTTATTCAGCAACGGGACCAACGGCTTTACGTGACTTCAGAACCACGTGCAGGATGAACTTCTATCACCAGAAATACACATCTCTGACCCCTCAATGGAATGCCTGAGAATCGAAGTCGCGGTCACCGAGGTGACAGGTCAAGACAGCCAAGGGAATGTGCCTTCCTTTTTTGCCATGTTTCGGCACCAACTTTTTTACACCACGCCACTTCCTCTCTACATTATTAGTATATGTGTGGGTGTCAGGATCGACGAAATTGACTCTGTGGTTGACGGTCAAATGCTGGAAGGCTTCCTGTCTCAGACAGTCGCACAAAACACCAGCAGTCGTCGGGAATAATTGTTGTGAGGCTCAACATTTTGTTTGATAACAGCCAAAGGTGTGCTGTGATCTCTGGTTTACCACAGGAATCATGTAGATGGAACTATCTAGACTTGCAAAAAATGCACCAATACCCATTTGCCCTTCTGTGACCCGCCCAGCATCGTATTTCTGTCTGCTTCCCCTAGTTTTCTTGGTGCAGCGAAGAACCCAAGAAATGGCAAACTTCCCCACGAAAGGAAACCAGTCGTCGATTGTCAGCTTGGTAGATTTTCGTTTTGAAACAGCTTTACTTTATAGGGGTGGAACCAATCCTGAATCCAAAAACAGTGCAACCTTCACATTCGTTCCAATATCCAATTTTACTTTGTAAAGACACATTCCCACAAAAACGGACTCTTTAAATGAGCACGCTTTCTTCTTTGGTCATGTCATTTCTGGTATATGACCAGTAATGCGCAGTTTGTACCTCACAAATCATACATATACACAGTCATATACATACATATATATAAGCCTAAGACTGGATAAAATTTATACAGTTTAAAAGCTGAAGTAAAATCTATGGATTTTAGGGAGTGATGTCTGTCTGGTTCAAATGGACAAATAACGCAGGTGTGATGCTTTTTAAAAGGCCCATGTGAAAACTATAGGTTTGTTGTGTGAACTTACATTCGGCAGTAATTGACGTAAAGGTATACTCTTTATCCCTCACACTTAACACAATTACTTCCACCTCGTGTTTCAAGTTTTCAAAGGGTATCAACGACGGTTTCTGCCTTATTTGAATGTTGATTGATTGATTTATAACTGCTAAAATTGGCGTCACCAAACCTAGGATATTACTGACGCCGTTATTTGAATGTTTTTGTATGAATATAAATAGAAACTATTTACTCATGATTAAAAAGCAAATCATATCTTCCTCATGGATGTATGAGATTTACAACATACACACACACACACACACACACACAAAGAATTCGATTGGCAGTCCTCCACTCCAACCCCTCAGCCGATTGAAGAAGTCGTCCACCCAATACACTGCAGGATATGTGAGGATTGAGGAAGGAATAAAGCACTGGGTGGGGGAGAACGCCTCTGTGCTTTTAAATTACATCTGCACGGGTCTAGTAGGCACTCCAGCGCAGCATCTGTGAATCAGTTTTAGTGGGGTTCTCTGTAAAAAAAAAAAAAAAAAAAAAAAAAAACTATTGATATGGCTTTTTCTGTCTATCCGCACTTTTTCTGTCCGCCCTCAGATCTTGAAAACTGCAAAGATTAGAGGGCAGAAAATTGGTATGTTGATTATCCACCCTCCAAGCATGAAACATGCCAAATTGCAGCTCTCTAGCTTCATTAGCTTTCATTGTAATTAAGGTTAAAGTTACCCATTATCATTCGTCTGGAAACGCTAACTTCGGCGCATATTTTTGGATACATTCGGCAATGTGGCACTGCCAATTTACACGCGAAACAAGATCGCTTCTTGCAATATTGTCCCGACCCGACTGACTGATGTCTGACAACAAGCGCTCAGCCGAAGGCTACGCTGGACTTCTGACGAAATTCTTAATTAATTAACCGTAATGAATCCGTTTCGGAATTCGAAACATACTAATTATGAATCTTTGCTCGCAAGTCGAGCTATGCGGTGATAAGTCCGAATTGTGAATCTCTTTAGGTTTGTGTAGACTTGTATATCTGTGTAATCTCAAATCAAGGATGAGATATCCTCTACACAAATAAATATATAAGTCACAAGAGTTCGTTATTTGCCAAAAAATTTACAATTCTTTACACTTTTTTCAAGTGTTCTACATTCCATAGCAGAATTTGTCTGAAGCTGCCCTGTCAAAAAGAGCTAATTGGCAAATAACCTGACTATACAAATGACCATGTCTTCTGAATTTGACATTAAGATCTACACTAACCTAAATTCTCGCTATGCCCCTGAATCATTTAATTATGACAAAAATAAATTTGGAATATATTAGCACTCGAACGACTAAGTATGACAAAAATATATTTGAAATATATTAGCACTCGAAAGAAAACTTCTCATAAATGTAAATTTGGAATACATTCGATAAATTTTCATAAATTTACAAGAACTGCGAACTCCATGACCTATTGAAATTGAAAGGGACATTATACATATAATGAGGTTCGTGAACTTTCATTAGCTGACAACCTATTCACAAATGATTTCTTAATGAGGGGATCCTAAATGAGTCGTCCAACGCTAATGATGATTGAATCTGGAAGTGACAACTTGATTTGGGGATAATATTGCAAATGTATTCGTGAAGGTTAATTATTATAAAAAATAGTGAATTATTTTTCTTCCTTCTCTCTCTCTCTCTCTCTCTCTCTCTCTCTCTCTCGTCTCTCTCTCTCTCTCTCTCTCTATCCTGAAATACTAATAGCGGATTTATGGCGTCGTTATATATAATAATATATATATATATCTATATATATATATATATATGATAATATATAAATATGTATATTATATATTATATAATCATAATATAATATATAATATATAAATATAATAATAATAATATATATATATATATAATATATATATATATAAATATATAATATATATATATATATCTATATATATATATAATATATATATATATATATATATATAGAATATTATAATATATATATATTAGGTATATATTTAGAGAGGATAAGAGGAGAGAGAGAGAGAGAGAGAGAGCGAGAGAGAGAGAGAGAGACAGAGAGAGAGAGAAGAGAGAGAGAGAAACCTTTAACCCATACAAAAATTTTATCTGTGAGCCCCCATTCGGTATGCAATAGACCGAGTGGAAAATTCGCTGGAAAAGTATCCAAGATTTGCACAAAGACAAGTAAATTCGAACTCGACTTACAGATGAAGGATTAAAGGAATAACGAACTGAAATTGGCAAGTAACAGATTTAAAAGATGATCGGATAATATTTAAAGTGGTTTTATTCAATGTAGAAGAAAAAAAAACAAAAATATCACAGAAATATTAGATTCTAAAATAGTTTTAAGAGGAAACTTCAAAAAATGTGACTAAAGTAAACTCTGCTTCTGAAAATATATCTTCACGGGGCCGACGTTAGAATAAAAATCTGTGTGCCTTTGCTCGGTTTTATTTGGTCTATTTTGCCTTCACGCTGCTGCTGCAGTGTACTTATCGTCATTGCGTATGAATTCACCTTCTTCATACACAGAAGCATATTTTTTCTGCATGAGTCAAAAGAGCTTATTTGTGGAGGTCAGGAATTTTGAGTCAGAATTCTCCGTCCTCTAATGGAATAGTTTATGAAGTTCGTATCTTTTTATTTTAAGGTCACAACATTATAACTCTCTCTCTCTCTCTCTCTCTCTCTCTCTCTCTCTCTCTCTCTCTCTCTCTCTCTTTCTCTTCCTCTAAGCAGAATAGAAAACGGGAAGACAATATACTACACAACAACAAACTATCACATTATTTACAAAACCGATAGACAACTTTCCACTTGCAATGAAACACGTAGTGACTGTAATTACCATTCATTCATTAAACCTCCCGTCCATTCAGAATTTCAATGAGCGTATAATAACTACAACTGACAATACCAAACCCGTTAATTATTTGATTAGTACACAAACTCTGTCGGGAAAAGTTCAAATTCAGTGCAGCGGATGTTTTTATAATGATTTGCCAGTGTTTTCTCAACAGGTTTGTATGGGCGGGGGGTGGGGTTGGGGGGGGGGGGGTGGTCGGTTCCCGGTGTATGGGGAGATAGAGTAATTTAATCTATTTAAAAGCGAATCAACTTTTTTATCAGTTGATTATGGTTATTCAATGTTGCATACCCTTACGAAGGCTTTCGTGAAGATCTGCTTATAATCGTTGAGCAATCACTTAAAGAAAACAAAGTAAGGACAAACAAGGGGTGAGCCGACCTCCAGCGTACTCGAGACGCGTGCAAGATTCCCCCACCCCCCCCCCCCCCCCCCCCCCCCCCCCCCCCCCCCCCCCCCCCCCCCCCCCCCCCCCCCCCCCCCCCCCCCCCCCCCCCCCCCCCCCCCCCCCCCCCCCCCCCCCCCCCCCCCCCCCCCCCCCCCCCCCCACGCATAATTTGTAAACATTATATTCCTAAATTAACGTGAATTACAACGTGCTAAAATCTACGGTAAAGAAATAGCATTCTTTCAACATTCCAGCGCAGGATTTGAATAACTGTAGATGCCCCACAAACGAGAATGAAATGTTGTTTTTCCACATTTGCTAATTATGAGATGGAGCCCCAACATATATTAACACAGATATATAGGAGACGTTATTCCTCAATAACCTCATTTTCATTATGAATGCACCGCTTCACTCGTCTCAGACGGACCTGTCATATGCCTTAACTCATAACTGATTAATTACGGAATAACATGAAATTGTTATTCCAAAGATAATTAACATTGGAATTGGAAACTAGAAGCCTTGCTAGAATATGAACTATATCAATTAAACATGAGCGTAAATAGGACTAATGCTAATGGGTAGGGTGATATGAAATTCACTGTTCATTCTCCTGAATAATTATGTCTTGCAATCCTAATGAACGAGGCTCATTTTGGTTCTCTCTCAAAAAACTGTGGTATCTAAGCAGCTGCATCAGATTGACATTCGTTAGCGTTTGATCTCATTGAAGTATCTTACAACTGTATGTCTTCGACATCCGTAACATCTGATTTATTTTATTTCTATATGTTTATTTTATTTCTATATGTGATTTCTATATGTTTTGTTTATTTTATTTCTATATGTGATTTCTATATGTTTCTATATGTGATTTCTATATGTTTTGCTATGTTGTTTACTTATTACATTTCGTTTTTGCCTGGTTTTAGTTTTATCTCTTGTTACTTAAAATGTCACGATTTATATTAGATTTTCTCCCTGTATTGTATTTGATATATAACAAAGTGATCTCTCTCTCTCTCTCTCTCTCTCTCTCTCTCTCTCTCTCTCTCTCTCTCTCTCTCTCTCTCTCTCTCTCGGCCTGTCTAGCGTACCGTAGCTACGGTAGAATGGAATTAAACGCCGACTTACCTACTTCCTTCACGCTGGGAGCTCTTCATTGAGAGACACTGAAGGGAGTATTTTTCTCTAAGTATGGTAAAGGAAAAATTGGACGCATTAAAGTCGCTATCCTTTTATGCCACGAGAGTCTTAACTGAGTCAACACCCGAATTATTCCAAAGCGCGACATTCTGTGCCACCCTACCAGCCTCTCTCATTTTTGGAATTGAATTATAAAAGCGACGGGGAAAGAATGATTTTCTCGTTTATTTTAATTTTTTTTTTATTTACTTTTTTTATGCATCCGAGTCCAGATTCGCTCGATATCCAGCTTTCCGACATCTGAATGTGTCTGACAAACGGAAGAATGATAAATTTGTGCGTTTCTGCAGAAAACTTTATTCTAATCACTGGTCTCTTCTGTTACCTGTTTCGAATGAATACCATAATATTCTTTGGTAGACTGAGTTTCAAGTCAATGGCCCCTGTGATGGCTTGTTCCACGTGAATAGGGTTCATCTTATGAATAATAATAATAATAATAATAATAATAATAATAATAATAATAATAATAATAATAATATAATAATAATAAATTCCTGAAGCCGAACCAAGTAAGAGACTCTGGGAAAACATATGGAGCAATCCGGTATCACACAACAAAAAATGCAACATGGCTCCAGGAAGTCAAGGAAGAAGAAACAGGGAGAATAAAACAAAGATTCACAGACATCACGACAGACACAGTCAGACACCAACTAAAGAAAAATGCCAAACTGGAAAGCCCCAGGTCCGATGAAGTCCATGGATACTGGCTCAAAAACTTCAAGGCCCTCACCCACAAATAGCAGAACAACTCCAGCATTGTATCTCAAATCACCAAGCACCCAAATGGATGACCACAGGAAGAACATCCTTAGTACAAAAAGACAAGAGTAAGGGAAATATAGCCAGTAACTACAGGCCTATCACCTGCCTACCAATAATGTGGAAGTTACTAACAGGTATCATCAGTGAAAGGCTATACAACTACCTAGAGGAAACAAACACCATCCCCCACCAACAGAAAGGCTGCAGAAGGAAGTGTAGGGGCACAAAAGACCAGCTCCTGATAGACAAAATGGTAATGAAGAACATAGGAGAAGGAAAACCAACCTAAGCAGGCATGGATAGACTATAAGAAAGCCTTCGACATGATACCACACACATGGCTATAGAATGCCTGAAAATATATGGGGCAGAGAAAATACCATCAGCTTCCTCAAAAATACAATGCGCAACTGGAATACAATCCTTACAAGCTCTGGAATGAGACTAGCAGAGGTTAATATCAGGAGAGGGATCTTCCAGGGCGACTCACTGTCCCCACTACTCTCGTAGTAGCCATGATTCCCATGACAAAAAGTACTACAGAAGATGGATGTCGGGTACCAACCCAAGAAAAGAGGCAACAGAATCAACCATCTGATGTTCATGGACGACATCAAGCTGTATGGTAAGAGCATCAAGGAAATAGATACCCTAATCCAGACTGTAAGGATTGTATCTGAGGACATCAGGATGGAGTTTGGAATAGAAAAATGCGCCTTAGTCAACATACAAAAAGGCACAAAGTAACGAGAACTGAAGGGATAAAGCTACCAGATGGGAACAACATCAAACACATAGATGAGACAGGATACAAATACCTGGGAATAATGGAAGGAGGAGATATAAAACACCAAGAGATGAAGGACACGATCAGGAAAGAATATATGCAGAGACTCAAGGCGATACTCAAGTCAAAACTCAACGCCGGAAATATGATAAAAGCCATAAACACATGGGCAGTGCCAGTAATCAGATACAGCGCAGGAATAGTGGAATGGACGAGCAGAACTCCGCAGCATAGATCAGAAAACCAGGAAACATATGACAATACACAAAGCACTACACCCAAGAGCAATACGGACAGACTATACATAACACGAAAGGAAGGAGGGAGAGGACTACTAAGTATAGAGGACTGCGTCAACATCGAAAACAGAGCACTGGGGCAATATCTGAAAACCAGTGAAGACGAGTGGCTAAAGAGTGCATGGGAAGAAGGACTAATAAAAGCAGCACGAAGACCCAGAAAATATACCAGAGACAGAGAAAGCCGAAAGAACAGAGGACTGGCACACAAACCAATGCATGGACAATACATGAGACAGACTAAAGAACTAGCCAGCGATGACAATTGGCAATGGCTACAGAGGGGAGAGCTAAAGAAGAAACTGAAGGAATGATAACAGCGGCACAAGATCAGGCCCTAAGAACCAGATATGTTCAAAGTACGATAGACGGAAATAACATCTCTCCCATATGTAGGAAGTGCAATACGAAAAGTGAAACCATAAACCACATAGCAGTGAATGCCCGGCACTTGCACAGAACCATACAAAAGAGGCATGATTCAGTAGCAAAAGCCCTCCACTGGAGCTGTGCAAGAAACATCAGCTACCTTGCAGTAATAAGTGGTACGAGCACCAACCTGAAGGAGTGATAGAAAAACGATCAGGCAAAGATCCTCTGGGACTATGGTATCAGAACGGATAGGGTTGATACGTGCAAACAGACCAGACGTGACGTTGATTGACAAGGTCAAGAAGAAAGTATCACTCATTGATGTCGCAATACCATGGGACACCAGAGTTGAAGAGAAAGAGAGGGAAAAATTGGATAAGTATCAAGATCTGAAAATAGAAATAAGTAAGGATATGGGATATGCCAGTGGAAATCGTACCCATAATCATAGGAGCACTAGGCACGATCCCAAAATCCCTGAAAAGGAATCTAGAAAAACTAGAGGCTGAAGTAGCTCCAGGACTCATGCAGAAGAGTGTGATCCTAGAAACGGCACACATAGTAAGAAGAGTGAATGGACTCCTAAGGAGGCAGGATGCAACCCGGAACCCCACACTATAAATACCACCCCAGTCGAATTGGAGGACTGTGATAGAGCAATAATAATAATAATAATAATAAAAGCAAAAGTTTTATTTACTATGTATATCATTCCTATTTTGCATCTTGAAATGAATCAGCTTCTTTATCGGGTCTGAAATATTATCACGTTAGATATTCACTTTCCAATAAACATTTTTGCCCTTTCATTGCTGATGAAACAGTTGACCCTCAGTAATTTAGAAAACAGCGCATGTTTGACTGTTACAACTCACTCTCGTATACCCCGTCCCTGCATATTTCTAACCGATTTTTTTTTTTTATTATTGATTTTGGGAGAGGGAAGTGTGGTCGTCCTTTTCTTAGATGTCAGACCTGTCACTTACGAAATGACAGTCTTTCAGTAGAATTACGAACGGAGAGGAAAGATGGGTGAAAGCCTGATAAGTTAAGATATCAGAGTCCCCAAAACAATCTCTCTCTCTCTCTCTCTCTCTCTCTCTCTCTCTTTTATACATATAAAAAAAGAGAGTAATAGTAGTGCAGAAGATAAGAGGCAATTTGAAAAGCTATTAGATATGCTACTAGAATACAACATTCAACAAATAAATCACCTGCCAACAAGAAAGGAAAATACTTTAGACCTAGTATTTGTGAACGAGATGAATTATGTTAAAGAAATAATAGTTTATAATGCGAGTATTTCAGACCATAATGTCATAGAATTAACAGTTCATTCCAAAGCAAGTGAAAATAGAGATAAAGCAAGAAATGAAAAAGTGGGAAGGATATGGAAAATAACAACTTCTACAGTAAAAATATAAAATGATCAGAAATTAATGAAGAATTAACAAAGATTGGGATAACATTTTCGTAAGTGATGACATAAGGGTAAATACGGAGATATTATATAAAATATTGAGAAAATAGTGGAAAAATATATACCGAAGAAGAAAAGTAAACATCATTCATGCATACCAAGAGACAGAAGGATCTTGTTCCAGAAATCAGAAAGTGGAAAAAGGTCTTGCAAAAGAAAACAAAAAAATGCATGGAAAGTTATAGAACTAAAAAGTAAGATAGAAAATGCAGAACAAAAGATTATACAATCAAAAGAAAATGAAAAACGGGACTTGGAAGAAAAAAACCCTAATAAATATCAAGCAAAACCCCAAACTATTATACTCATATGCGAAGAAGATGAATAAAAGAAGAATAGAAATAGGCCCTCTGAGAATTGAAGGGAGATTACGAATGAAAAAAAGGAAATTTGCAACATACTGGCAGAACGATATAAGAGAGAATTCACCCCTAGAATAGATAATGAAGATAATGATATAGAAGTAAGGGAGAAAATAGTGAATTATTGAGCTGCATAGAATTATAAGCTGTATGCAGGCAATTAATGAAATTAAAAATGGAGCTGCTGCAGGCCGGATGGAGTCCCTGCTATTTTGTTAAAGAAAGTAGTTCATTCTATCGCAAAGCCACTTGCAATATTATTAAGACAAAGTGTAGATACAGGCAAGATTTATGATGAGCACAAATTAGCATATATCACCCCTACTTTCAAAAGTGGA
>NC_087207.1:86197204-86207204 GCF_015104395.2 Macrobrachium nipponense
TCATAACTGATTAATTACGGAATAACATGAAATTGTTATTCCAAAGATAATTAACATTGGAATTGGAAACTAGAAGCCTTGCTAGAATATGAACTATATCAATTAAACATGAGCGTAAATAGGACTAATGCTAATGGGTAGGGTGATATGAAATTCACTGTTCATTCTCCTGAATAATTATGTCTTGCAATCCTAATGAACGAGGCTCATTTTGGTTCTCTCTTAAAAAACTGTGGTATCTAAGCAGCTGCATCAGATTGACATTCGTTAGCGTTTGATCTCATTGAAGTATCTTACAACTGTATGTCTTCGACATCCGTAACATCTGATTTATTTTATTTCTATATGTTTATTTTATTTATATATGTGATTTCTATATGTTTTGTTTATTTTATTTCTATATGTGATTTCTATATGTTTCTATATGTGATTTCTAAATGTTATTTATTTTATTTCTATATGTGATTTCTATATGTTTTGCTATGTTGTTACTTATTACATTTCGTTTTGCCTGGTTTTAGTTTTATCTCTTGTTACTTAAAAATGTCACGATTTATATTAGATTTTCTCCCTGTATTGTATTTGATATATAACAAAGTGATCTCTCTCTCTCTCTCTCTCTCTCTCTCTCTCTCTCGGCCTGTCTAGCGTATCGTAGCTACGTAGAATGGAATTAAACGCCGACTTACCTACTTCCCTTCACGCTGGGAGCTCTTCATTGAGAGACACTGAAGGGAGTATTTTTCTCTAAGTATGGTAAGGAAAAATTGGACGCATTAAAGTCGTCTCCTTTTATGCCACGAGAGTCTTAACTGAGTCAACACCGCATTATTCCAAAGCGCGACATTCTGCGCCACCTGCCAGCCTCTCTCATCTTCGGAATTGAATTATAAAAGCGACGGAGAAAGAAGTGATTTTCTCGTTTATTTTTTATTTTATTTTTATTTTCTTTTATTTACTTTTCTTATATGCATGCGAGTCCAGATTCGCTCGCTATCGAGCTTTTCGACATCTAAATGTGTCTGACAAACGGAAGAATGATAAATTTGTGTGTTTGTGCAGTAACTTTATTCTAATCACTGGTCTCTTCTGTTACCATGTTTCGAATGAATACCATAATATTCTTTGGTAGACTGAGTTTCAAGTCAATGGCCCCTGTGATGGGCTTGTTCCACGTGAATAGGGTTCATCTTATGAATAATAATAATAATAATAATAATAATAATAATAATAATAATAATAATAATAATAATAATAATAATAATAATAAAAGCAAAAGTTTTATTTACTATGTATATCATTCCTATTTTGCATCTTGAAATGAATCAGCTTCTTTATCGGGTCTGAAATATTTATCACGTTAGATATCCACTTTCAATAAACATTTTTGCCCTTTCATTGCTGATGAAACAGTTGACCCTCAGTAATTTCAGAAAACAGCTCTTGTTTGACTGGTACAACTCACTCTCTATACTCCGTCCCTGCATATTTCTAAACGATTTTTTTTTTTATTATTGATTTTGGGAGAGGGAAGTGTGTCGTCCTTTCTTAGATGTCAGACCTGTCACTTACGAAATGACAGATCTTTCAGTAGAATACGAAACGGAGAGGAAAGATGGGTGAAAGCCTGATAAGTTAAGATACAGAGTCCTCAAAACAATCTCTCTCTCTCTCTCTCTCTCTCTCTCTCTCTCTCTCTCTCTCTCTCTTCATGCAAAGTATTCCAACATCCCATGTGAAGGAGAGGTAATCTAATCCTTCGATATAATATCAAGATAAAGTCTGCAGTGCAGCTGGAACCCTCACAATATATGAGCGCTAATGGAATGTCTATCAGCAATCCAGCGACGAGAACGATTTTCCAAATCTCACGGGTTTCGGACGAACACTCAAATATTCTAAATTATCGGGAGACAAGGAAAGTTAGTTTTCCATGAAGTCTTCAATAGCGAATAAATGACATAATCGTTTGTACTGAATGCAAGAAAGAGAGACTCCCGTGTTTTTCTTTACGCTGTTTAATGGATTGTACTTTGTGGTTTTCTGAAAAGAAAACTATTTTGAGGTTACTTTGTCTGTCCAGCACTTTTTCTGTCCGCCCTCAGATCTTAATACCGACTGAGGCTAGAGGGCTGCAAATTGGAACATGGATTGCCCAAACTTCAATCATCAAACATACTAAATTGCAGCCCTCTAGTCTCAGTAGTTTTTATTTTCTTTCCAGGTTAAAATTAGTTATAATCGTACGTCTGGCAACAATAGTGCCAGCCCACCACCGGACCGTGGTTAAAGTTTCATAGGCCGCGGCTCATACAGCATTATACCTAGACCACCGAACGATAGATCAATTTCCGGTGACCTTGATTATACGATGTATAGAAAACAAAAGAAGATATTATAAATACGATTTCATGAGGCTTACTGATTACATATATAGAAGACGAGCCACGTGTCTATATAGATAACAGTCACATGTTTACATAGAAGACGAGTCGGAGCCAGCGTCTATATAGATGCGAGCCACGTGCTTACATAGAAGACGAGCCGGGTTTCTATATAGAAGACGAGCCACATGTCTATATTGAAGACGACCACTTGTCTATATAGAAGACGAGCCACGTGTCTATTTAGAAGACGAGCCACGTGTCTATATAGAAGACGAGCCACTTGTCTATATAGAAGACGAGCCACGTGTCTATATAGAAGAGACGAGCCACGTGGTCTATCTAGAAGACGAGCCACGTGTGTATATGGAAGATGAGCCACGTGTCTATATAGAAGACGAGCCACGTGTCTATATAGAAGACGAGCCACGTGTCTATATAGAAGACGAGCCACGTGCCTACATAGAAGACGAGCCACGCGTCTATATAGAGGATGGGCCACGTGCCTATATAGAAGACGAGTCACGTATTTACATAGGAGAAGAGCCAAGTTTCTATGAAAAAGACGAGCCTCGTACCTATATAGAAGACGAGCCAGGTTTCTATGTAGAAAACGAGCCATGTGTCTATATAGAAGACGAGCCACGTGTCTTACGACGAGGTCTCACTTACAGAATAAAACATAAAGTCAAATAAAATTTTCAACATGTGGTGACTGAGAAACTGATACGTCACAAAAACAGACGAAACTGAAGAGAGACTCACGGGGGAAAACATCCGGTTTCCATCAAAGAATTAAAAGCAACAGCAAAGTTCAAAGGGCTCCGTTGATATGAGACGCCCTTTTCATTACCTGGAATGACTCCGGGACCTACTACTTCCCAGTTCCAGGTAGGTAACGAATCTGTTCACGCAGTGTCTGTAAAGGCAGCGGATCCGTCTGTTTTTCAGAGAGAGAGAGAGAGAGCCCACAGTAAACAAACAAAAATAGCTTAGCTAAAACTGTTTTCGCAAATCTTTCTTTCCTTGGTCGACGAAAGTGAAACAGCACCTGCCCTTCTTAGAGGAAAAGATCTCGGGCAGACACTGCATAAGAGAAACCATTTGCACGCGCATCGCATGGCCAACGGATTTCCTCAACGTAATATGTTATGAGCGTAGAGAAAAGCCGAAATTATAAATATACTTACGGTATCATTAAGTGCACTTATTACGGCCATTCGTAAAGAAACGCTTACTGACTTTTACTGCAATTGTCTGTAATCTATTGCCCTAATCACCATATTACTTCTGGGAAGACGACGATTCTGAGAGAGATTTAGAAGTCGAAGTCTTCTGGAGAGAAGGAAGGGAGAGGGCGTACTCCTGGACATCACTGGGTTTTTTAAAGAGGCAGGATGTGAGGGAGAGAATGATTGACATCCGTGGCGCATGCGGCACCTGGAAGGCGACGATGACGCAATCTCTTGACGAGCTAACGACATGGCACTGATGACACTTCTTTATGATTTCGACAGCGAGAGAGAGAGAGAGAGAGAGGAGAGAGAGAGAGAGAGAGAGAGAGAGAGAGAGTGGTATCTCGCTCGCTTCTTTGCATAATTGACGAAAATGCATCTCTTGTGCTAGTTATGTAAATTCGAGAAGGGAGGCTGACCAAAACGGGAGTCACGAGTCATTTTATTTATTGTGTAAGCTATCGTTCACAAAGCAAGAGACGAGGATGTCTATATCTATCTGTCTATATGTATATATAATATATATGTATGTGTGTGTGGTATTGTGTGGTTCACTTGCGTTTCATAACGTTTTATGAAACCAAGCGTATTTTTATATCATTTCACTATTCATCCGGTTCATCTTTAAGAATAACGCAGATCCGATCAAGGATTCACAAAACGAAAGCAAATTTCAAAGACGAGTCAGACATCATTTTCGGGAAAGTCCTGTGTGGGTGATAATCATGACTTATTGGGTTTGAAAAGAGTATGCTTACCTCCTCTCTCTCTCTCTCTCTCTCTCTCTCTCTCTCTCATACACGCACACACACACACACACACACACACACACACACATATAACCATTCAAACACTACGCTAATCAAAGTAAAATTTTTACACCTGTAAAGGCTTATTCATAACACTGACAGGTTATCAATGATCACAATTAATGCTTAAGTTTTCTATTGAAGAGAAACCTCTGAACCTCATAGTTATATCAGGCTTTTAGAATTAATACTTGAGTTTTCTATGGAAGAGAAGCCTCTGAACCTCATAATTATATTAGGGTAAACAATTATGGTTCTGTATCTAATACCTGGTTTGTTAGATACTCTTTCGGTTTCTTCAGAGTGAATATACCGAGCCAAGCACTCAGTATCTTTCGGTTACGTTCATCGCTATCGGTTATCATAATGAAAACAATGAGAGGCACCACTCTTTCACGGCCATTAGACTGTATGTATGTGCGTACTTTTCGAATAAAAAAAAATAAAAGAAAAAATATGAGAAGACCCGCTCAATGAAAATGTTCGAATAATGTCATGGAGCCGTAAAGAACTGTGCAATCTTACCAAATCTGTAGAAATTCCCATAATTCTTTTATTTACCATATTTTTACTTCCCGTATTTTTCATTTAATATATTTATTTTATTTTATTGACCATGTTCTCTTAATTCCCATATTTTTCTATTTACCATATTTTTCATTTTCCATATATCTTTGATTCACGGGAAAGCAAGGGAGGGGTTTCATACAAATGTTGAACTTCTCATGTTGTCTTAATATTTATATTTTGCATCACCATGTGCATCTGTTGCCCATGTTTTACAACTCCCAAGTTCAGAGTTGCTGTTTTTTCTTCACAACAGTGGCTTTTAGCAGTGACCATACACAGTTCTGATTTTGAAAGAAATCGTAGTCGGAAGCGAACGTTCGTGAGCTTCAATTACGCTGTTCGACTCAGCTCATGAAGGCAAAGTGAAGAATTTTATTCCTCAGTGCCGTGCCCTGTAGTGGGAAAAGCCACGGAGGGTTGCCAGATGGATGTCACCAGAAAGCCACACTAGTAGACGGAATTCCTCAAAACGGCAACCCTGCCCCAACCTGACCGCACCAAAAATGAAAAGGTCTTCTCTCTCTCTCTCTCTCTCTCTCTCTCTCTCTCTCTCTCTCTCAAGAATTTTTCAAGATGAATCCCTCTCCCAAAACCCAAAAAAGACCTGAAAACTAACGACACATCACATTTAATGAGCGGTATTTCTCTCTCAAAGCCTTCCCCAATCACCGATTCGTGTTTCTCATTTCGATAAGAAGAGTCAAAGTGGCTTTCACTCATTGCCACTCGTCCACCGAACCTCAGACTTTATGATACTCTTTTTCGAGAGAGAGAGAGAGAGAGAGAGAGAGAGAGACAGAGACAGAGAGAGACAGATAGAGAGAGAGAGAGTTTATATAGCTCGGAATCCTGAAATAATGTACAATGAGTTAATTCCACGACAAGGCATACATTTCATTTCCGGGTCTAATGCAAGATAAATTAGCTGCTCATAATTTTTTTATGAAACAAAACAAGTTGTCTTGGTTATTTCCGAGTCTGAATATGACAAAAAGAATTTCTTTCTATTTTCCATCTGTTATTAATAATATATTGTATATACATTCATTCATAAACACAAACAATATACATGATGATATTAGGGCTTGTGCCTTGTATGATAAGGCGCCCTCCCCACCACCCATGAGGTATGTTAGACTAGCGATAATCTATACGCTAAGTCGGTTGGTATTGCACTTCCTCTTCAATGGAGTGTCTGGGGTTTTGTAGATCACTTACGAAGTCGGTATTATCTTTACGACGATGTTGTTTTAAACTCTGGTTCGGTGAGTTCTTGTAGAAAACACTAAGAAAATAAAAATAGATATAATTTTCTTCTGAGTTTTACATGCTGAAGGATCAGATGTGATTGTACAAGTCTTCTAATAACGATAGCTTGATCGCTTCTGCCAATGATGATGGCTAATCCTATTCCTCTACATGATAAGCTTAGGTAAAGAGGTACAGGTCTTCTAATGACGATAGCTAACTCTGTTCTGCTGTCTACCATCTCTGTTACAAGTTATGAAGGAACAGACAGTAGTTCGAACATATGAACATACATACAATGACATAGTTTTCATACGAACACACAATCAAATGAGACACGCTACAGATCACGTAGGCCGTTTGAATAATAGGTCGGGGTAGTTGTCTCAAGCAGGGAGCTTGGACTGTTTCAAAACAAATGAATGACCACAGATGACGGCATGTCATCTTAGCCTACATACTTATTGTATACGTCATCTTTAGCGTCTCTAGTCTGATCACATTCCTGCAAGCAATCTTTTATATATATGGACTAACATTCCATATTTTTATTATGTAAACACTTACATTAGCTCGGTCAGCTACCAAAACCAACCACTGAATATTACTCAAACTTGACTTGCATTTGACTTATAGGAGTGTGATACAGACACTATGTGAATATATATATGATATATATATATATATATATATATATATATATATATATATATATATATATATATATATATATATATATATAAAATTCATGGTGTACATGAATTGATTCAAGTAATAAAATATAAAACAACAAGATATTGGTAAATAATAGTGATCACGTGATATATAATGATACAGTTTTTTTTTCACTTCATCTCATCAAGATACTTATGCTACAGAAAATACTAATGTACTCTGATAATTGCATAGAATGAAGATTAACATGATAAAAATCATTTTAACTGATAAAAAAGTTCATATGAATTGATAAAATTATTAATGTTTATGCTGATTGATTCGTTGATTTTTATGCTACAATGTTATATATCTGATTCATTAATCAATATACTAACTCATATATAACTGCAGATATTGGTAAGAAAAAAGGTAACAGATTGATTATAGGCTACCTGATTTGTTTATCATATGTATATGGATTCATATAATTATGATTAATATATGTGCACTTTAAATAGATTCCTATTGCGTACACGCATATATTTAAGATTCTTTATATGATTCATATATAGTTTCTATTTTGCTTCCACGCAGATATATTTAGATTCTGTTATTTATGATCATTTATATAAGAGATTCCCTATTGCGTACACGCAAAGATATATTTCGACTCTGTATTTATGATCAATTATATATAGATTCCTAGTGCGTACACGCAAAAAATATATTTCGATTGTTATTTATGATCAATTATATATAGGATACATGAATCTTTATATATATAGGATACATGACCGAGGTTATACTACTTCACTTTTTAACTAGCTTTCGAACAACTTTTCGTCCATTACACAGTTCCAGACAACCACCTTTAGCCAATTGAAACGGCCTTTTTCAATGGGTTAAAACAAGGGGAAAATTTGCCTGGGCGGGTCCAACGTTCTATTTTGCGCTCATACTTATTCCCCTCTGCATCCTAAGCTACACGATTACGTTTCGCGATGAATAGATCATCCAGCACGAGTCCTTCGCCAGCAAAGTAGAGTTGAATATCCTTCTTGGGGTCGCAATTGTCGGAAGTATGTCCCTTTTTTTAGTCTTGATTCCGACAGTAGCCGGAGCATTCCGCATTAAAACGAGATTAACGACGAGATACGGTGTCGTCGAAGAAGTCCATGAAATTCCTTTCACATTGTAGGCGGTTGTTACTTGACTGTAGTCGTCCGCTGCGACGAACGATTTTTTGAAGTTGCGATGTGAAACTCTCGTACTGCAGGATAATGTAACCAGGTTCCATTAATCAGCCTGCAAGTGAAATTATACTTGTCACAAGGGCAAAGTAAATTCAGACGACATCCAAATACAGGGGAGGGGAGAGAGCCATTTAGACCAGACTTAACCCACATGAATTCGCTGATATTTCGGATTCAAAGAGTCCGCTGTACAAACTTTTTTATCCATGGCATTAACAATGAGTGAACCTATCCAGGTCTATGATGACTTGTAAAAATATCCAGAATTATAAAAATAAATGATATCATTACGAATCTCAAAGAAAATTCGATATTACTGGTAGTAAGTTACTAGACAAAGAAGTGGAAAACGGAGCTAATTGTAAGATTGCCAGGCAACATAAGAGTCAAAGAGCGATTAATCATGATTCTATGTGCCCTAACAAAAGTTTCATATTCAATTTTCTCGTGCGCATCCTCTGAGGTTAACTTTTAAAACATTATTAATAGGTAGGAGATGCAACGAAAAAAACCCACTATGTAACTAATTTCTATATAAACTTGGGTTTTCCAAGAAAATGTGACATTTTCCCACGAATGTGATTTACTTGAATTGTAATAGGCTAATGTTGCAAGTAAATATTTCTTATCCACAACTTGATAATTCAAATGTCCGTTTACCCATGTCATAAGCTGAATTATTGACTCTAATTGTCTATGAGGTTCAGAAAAAAAAAATTAATTCATTTTGTGGTTATAGAAATTCTATTTGCTTATATTGTTCATTAATTTTAAAATGATTACAAGTCCTTAACTAATTGCATTACACAACGGATAAGAATATGTTATGTGGCCCGTCATGTGACCTATGAACCACATGTGAAGTTCATGAACTAAGCATTCCTTTCTCCAGTCAATCTGCTGTTGCAAGCAGAGACACACAGATGAAGCTGTGTAAGCAGATTATTGAGGTTAAAAGGAACAAAATGCTGATACGGCAATGATGACGTCGTCACTTGGCAGGAGATTGCTCTCAGCCAGCTAAGAGTTACGTTACTTGCTGTAAGAGATACGACTTTAGGATAAATTTATTGTTTTTTTAATACTCGACCCACAGAGAAGAACGTCCTGAAAAAAAAACAGTACCAAAATTGAACCAATATATTAGTTTCATGTTGGAAAACTGCATAATTGTAATTATGTTAAATTAAATATTCCTTATTCAAACTATATGAAAAAGGTTTCCATACAAAATTCTATATATATTATTAGCCCTGTATAAGATTCATATAGGATTATTTCATAGATAACATTTTCACTTCTAGACTTCCTGACTTTAAAATCTCTTTTATTTTATTTTATTTATTTAATTTTATTTATTATTAGTTTATTTATTTATTTATTTATTTAATTTTTTTTTTTTTCATTGACTACGAATATTAACTTTACCGGGACAGAACAATATGTCAGTAGGTTTTGATATGTGTTTGAACTTTTAGCTTATTTGTCATTACTAAAGCGTTAAGTTAGAGTTCAAATCTTTACGCATATATATTTGGATATTAATGGTTACGTTTTGCTTATTGATATTATCGTGATTCCTTTTTTATTATAATTTGTAACCCTTCCGACTTCTTACGGAGTGTATTATATTGACTCCACTTGTATCCATATTATTTTATTTTTTTATATTTATTTATTTATTTATATATTTTTTTTATATTCTTTGATAAATTAATGGTTGGCTTGAATATGTGGAAAAAGTGTTCTAGCGGCGTACCGTATAAGGCTACTTGCGGCATCAATTCTATAGATACAAGATATCAATGATAAAGGTATTTAAAACCGCGAGAACCGCTATAATC
>NC_087207.1:86214704-86217204 GCF_015104395.2 Macrobrachium nipponense
TAATATTAATTTTTCTCCTAACAGAGGTAATAGACCTAATATATACAATCCAGAGAAATTGAAGACATTGACGTGCTTCTTTTGCAATAAGAAGGGGCACGTAAAGAGCTTGTGTTATGCGTTTAGAAAATCGCAAAATGCTAATGGTAGGCCAGTGATGGGTGTGGAAAAGAGAGAGAGAGAACCTATCCCAACAAGGTCCGCTGACCAATGACTACATGGCTGTTTTGAAAAGTATTTGTCCTTCGGTAGTGTCTCATCCCCAAATTCGTCCGAGAAAAGACGAGTACGTATTTTGCGTGATACTGGAGCAGCTCAGTCTTTGATCCTTAGGGAGGCATTGCCGTGTAATTTTGTTCCTGAAAGTGAGGAATTCGTGTTATTGTCTGGTTTTCCTGATACGGTAAAGTCTTATGCTATTGAAAATTTTAATTTAATTTGCCCTTCCTTTGCTGGGAATTTGAAATTGGCCATTGTTGATAAATTTCCTGTTAAAGATGTTGATGTTGTGATAGGGAATGATGTTGCTCTTAAGAATAATACCTATCCCATATTGATAAATCCTGATTGTGAGGTAGCAGCAGTTACTCGTTCTAGTGCTAGAATTGTTGACGCTGCAGAGTCAACAATTGATCTAGATTTAAGTAGTTTAGAACGTAGTGATAGCGTAGTTGTAGATCTTGGGATTCTGAAGGACAAATTGAATTGGACTACTGAAGAGCTTATAAAAGCTCAGAAAAAGGATTTTCGGGGTCTCCCTATTGAGTCAGGTGAGGTGTCTGATGTAACTGTTCCAAGATTTAAGATAATTAATAATATTTTATATAGGTTGAGTAGGCCTATGGAGGCTGATAATATTGGTCATGAAATTTTGAGACAGATAATGGTACCTTTTATTTTCAGGAATGAGTTAATATCATTGGCACATGACAGTGGTTTGGCTGGTCATTTTGGCATTCATAAGACTTCGGGGAAGTTGCTTATGAATTACTATTGGCCCAAGTTGAAGGCAGACGTAAAGAAGTTTGTCAATAGTTGTGACGTCTGTCAGAAGGTCGGTAAGCCCAATCAGTCTATACCAAAAGCACCTCTATGTCCTATCCCCCTTGTTTCTGAACCTTTTAAAGAGGTAATTATTGATATTGTTGGACCATTACCAAGGACTCGTAGTGGAAATGAATATATTTTGACTATCATGGATAGAATGTCTCGATATCCTGAGGCAATACCACTACGTACTATAAAAAGTGTTAAAATTGTTGATGTACTAATTGACTTTTTCACCAGGTTTGGGATGCCTAAAATAATTCAGTCTGATTGTGGTTCTAATTTTGTTAGCAGATATTTCAAGGATAAAATGGCAGAGTTAAATATAAAACATGTGACCTCTTCTCCATATCATCCAGAAAGTCAGGGAGTTCTGGAGAGATTTCATCAAACCCTGAAATCTATGGTAAAGAAGTATTGTTTGATCAATGGTTCTGAATGGGATAAGGAATTACCTTATTTGTTGTTCGCTTTTCGTTCTGTCCCAAGTCAGTCTTTAGGTTTTTCGCCTTTCAGCCTTGTGTTTGGCCATTGTGTTCGAGGTCCTCTCGATGTTGTTCGAGAGTCCTGGGAGGAGACGTCCCTGAGATCAATTTATTAGATTATGTGTCTAATCTAGGCGATAAGTTAACCAAGGCTTGGAAATTTGCAGGTGAAAATTTATTGTGTAGCCAAAAAAGAATGAAGTACTTTTTTGACAGAAGGTCTAAAGTCCGTGACTTTGCGGTAGGCGACAAAGTTTTGGTTTTGTTACCCATTCAGGAAATCCATTGAAAGCTTCTTTTTCAGGTCCTTGGAAGATTTTGAAAAAATTAGTGAAGTTAATTATTAGTAGAGACTCCCGAGAGAAGGAAACCTTTTCAGCTTTGTCACGTAAATATGTTGAAGGCTTATATGAACGGGAGAAAGTCATTCCCGTGGGAACCATAGGGAATGCTGTAGTTTCCGAGAACGATAACCATTTTTCTTTTTCAGAGGGTGAAAGTATTGATGATAATTGTTTTAATGGAAGTGAATGGCGTTCGGATAATAAGAATTCGTTGACAATTTTTCTGGAATGGTTTATCATTTAAGTAATGAAGAACAAAGGTCTTTAAAGAAATTGGTATTTAATTATAAGGAATTATTTTCGGATGTACCGGGAAAGGACTTCTGTCCTTGAGCATGACGTGGACGTAGGTAGCGCCACTCCTGTGAAACGATCTCCTTACAGGTTGAACGCCCTTCAAAAATGAGGTTGTAGCGAAGGAAGTTGATTATATGCTAAACCATGACCTAATTGAACCTAGTCAAAGTCCTTGGTCATCAACCTGTTGTATTGGTAAAGAAACCCGACGGGGATTTCAGGTTATGTTTTGATTACCGTAAATTGAATGAATTGTCTAAGTCTGATTGTTATCCATTACCTCGAATTGAGGATTGTATTGATCGTATGGGTAAGGCCAAATACATT
>NC_087207.1:86222204-86229704 GCF_015104395.2 Macrobrachium nipponense
AACAAGGCCAGGCCACAGCAGGGCCGTGGTTAAAGTTTCAATGGCCGAGGCTCATACAGCATTAATCCGAAACCACCGAAAGATAGGTCTATTTTCGATGGCCTTGATTATATGATGCACAGAAAACTCGATTGCGCCGAAGAACTTCCGATCTACTATTACCACCTGAAATAAAATCTTCGGGTAAACTGTTTGGGGAAAAATTTCTTTCCATCAGTGTAATGGTCCGACAAACTAAACATTGACCTCAATAAGGTAACGTTAATAGCACAGAGCAATAATAGTTTGTGACTGAGTGTCCGATAAATATCCTTTTCAATTTTTACATAACACTCACTGTAATGACCTTTACTGGTGTAGGATGTTATTTATGAAAATGGAGAGTGCGTTCTAAACCCGGCCATGAAACCAAGTTCTTTGGTATTCAAAGCATATCCCATATTATTAGTGCCATTTCAATAAGGAATATACCACTTGTACGTAGCTATAGTAGATTCACATCAACTGTGCATTTCATGTCAAGGCCAGTCCCTTAAGACGCTCCTGATTTGCTGTTGATAAAGCCAATCGCAGGGCTGGAAACTCTCAGTCCCTCGAGAGAGTTCACATGGGTAGGATGTATGGTCCACCATTCCTGAGGGATACGTCTTTCAAAAGTAACCCTCAGGAGAAATGGGAGCATACATCCGGCCTATGTGAACCCCCCAGAATGCTGAAGCCTTGCCGAGGATGGGGGGCTTAGAATTCTGCAGCTGGGTCCCTGATGCCGGTGGGAACTGCTTTCTCGCTGGGACTTGGTGCCCAGCTGTTGATCCAACTAAATAAGTCAGCCCTTTTCCTTCTACTAAAAACATTTCATCTTTCTGCCTTCCTCCCCCTATAAGGTATGGACTATATGATGATGACTATTAGCTTGGTTTTGGACATGATTTAGTCTAAATCTTGGAATTTGAAGGAGGGTGAGAATGGACGGCATACCACCTCACTCGTAGAACTCTAGTACCTGACGTTGGTTGAGCAGGGGAAAGTTTAATGTCAAACCCCTATGTCCAAACCTCAGTGCCGGGTCTGATCTCGACGGACATCATGACGCCTTAGCACTGGATGTAGGGTGTATATCCAGTAATTACCCCTAGGACGACCCTAATTAAAGGGATGACCCGTCCTCTAAGTGTGACTCCATGGTGGGTATGGGGAATATCTGCATGAACTATGTTTTTTCATGTTATATGGCAACCCCCCCTATTTCGGCTGACGACCCTATGCTTTTGTCAAAGGACTTGTCCACAGAACCCGAACTTCAATCAATCATGGTCGGTCCCTATGATCAGGGTAGTACCCCTGGACCGAATGACAAGAACGGACACAGATGACGACCCAAAGCAATGTGAGTAGATATACCGCCAAGAAATCTCAACAAAAAGCATCTGGCTCCAGTATTGTCACTGGAACCTATGCTGGAAGAAAAAAATAAAAACTATGAAATAGCTCCTGGGGTCTTTGTACCCAATTCATTTAATAATACCTGAATTTGAAGCTTGAAGGTGACAATATTGACATTTTTCAAGTACACAGGGAAATCGTGAATGTTGTGCAGACAGCCAAAAATAACAGCCCAAAATGGAAATATGCTCCTTGTAGAAAGCATCTCCCCAGAGGAGAGCAGTAAGTTGATGGGATTGTTGGACCTAGCGGGAATTACGGTTGAGTGCACTCCCCACTTTAGCCTGACTCCAGCAAGGTCTTGATTTATGCCCCTCAATTGATGGCTTTTTCTGAGTAGAGACTTTAACAGAATTAAAGACCAGGGTGTAATAAAGGTTGACAGGATGTCAAAAAGGTTGATAATAACAGAATACCTCAGCCTACCTTAATATTAACTTTTAATGCTTTAAGACTTCCAGAATATGTCTCTGCAGCCTGGTATAGGTTTAAGGTAAAAAACGTACTCCCAAGACCCAGAAGGTGGTTTCCATTGCCAGCATTTTGGACACACCCTACAATCGTGTCGATCCAAATTGCAAGAAAATCCTGCAGTCTGTGTCAACTGTGGAGAAGATGAGCATGGTATGTGCACCAGGGAAAACCTAAATGTTCACTGTGGTGAGGACATGCATCGTCATCTCAGCAGTGTGATATATATTCACTCGAAAAGGAAATACAGCAATTAGAGTAATTGAAAGAACAACTTTTAAGGAAGCACGAGAGAAAGCCAAAGCAAGACTGTAAGACCCGGCTAAGTTTTGATACTGTAGTAAGCAAAATTAAAAAAACCAAAAGAAAGAGACAAATGAAAACACCCAAGTTAAGAGCGAGCAAAAGGAAAAACAAAATCAAATAAAGAATCATTAAAAAGACATCTAACTGAATCATCTGAGTCAACTGATGATGAGAATATAAAGACAAGGTTCGCTAGAACCAAAAGAAAGACCCTAGTGTGGAATTGAAAAAATTGAAGTGCCAGTTGAGGTACACCCTCTACCATTCTGCCTCTTTTGGAGGCAAGGCCAGTGGTTGCTGGTCTGTGCCAGCTTCTGTTGGTGCCAATTCCTCTTTGGAGGACAAAATTGCAGATGCTGGTTCCCCTCCCCCGGTGCCAGTCCTCGCTGGTACTTCTGCCTCATCAGAGCAGAAGCTGGCTACTGCCAGCAAATACAAAGACACATGAGGTGGTCTCTTTAGAAAACACCTCTGTTCTCTCCATCTTGATAGAGATGGAGAGCGAAGAAACTAAAAAAACCCTTAAGTGTCAAAGACATTGAAGGAAAAGATGTTGGTTCTACGAAGGCGATAACTCCTCCCCAAGAAGCCAACAAAACTTTCCATCAAAATGCCTCCACTAGTAGAAAAAAGAAATCTCCCAGTCTTGTAAAAAGGAACCACGATGTTTGGTCCTAAACATAAATAAATTCACTTCCATTATTCAGTGGAACTGTCAGGGACTGCGAGCGAAAATATGAGGAAGTGAAGCTTTGATCTATGAGCACTCTCCTGTAGGGATATGTTTTGCAGGAGACCATGCTAGGTGAATATACCCTTGTCCTAGGGAATATGTTCACTATAGAACTAAATTTGATCTAGAAGTTGGAAATCATGGTGGATCCCTCATCTACATCCGTCGAGATGCTCCACACTACGAAGTGAAACTAAATACTCCAGTTCAAGCTGTGGCTGTAAGAATTAATTTAAGAATGAAATATACTTTATGTTCCCTTTACATTCCACCCAATAGCCATGTCTCCCAAGAGAACCTATATACTTAATGCAGCAACTACCAGAGCCATTTCTTCTACTTGGTGACTTCAATAGTAGACATCCATTGTGGGGAGATGTAACATCAAATAAAAAGGGAATATGATGGCATCTTTAATAGAAAATGAAGATATAAGTTTTAAAGTCTTCTTAATACTGGAGAACCTACTCATTACCACATTCAGACAGGCACCGTCTCCTGCATCGACCTTTCAATATGTAGCTCCAACTGCATTGTTGACTTTAGTTGGAGAACAAGTGATGACTGGCATACCAGTGACCATCTCCAATTGTGATCGACACCAATGATGGTCACCTATCCCGAGATCACCACGATGGTGCTTAGAGAAAGCAAATTGGAGAAAATTCAAAGACTTGAGTGAGTTGGAGGGGGATGCAAACGATTTGCCAAGTGTAGATGATGCCATTGATCTACTCAATGGAACATTACATACTGCAAGTCTACACTCGATTCCTCGAACTAAAGGACTATTCAGGAGACGGCCAGTACCATGGTGGTCAGAAGACCTAAGGCTGTTACACTGACCTATAAGGTCATCATTGACCAGGTGCCATAGACATCGCACCTTGGACAATCTCATAATCTACAAACAATGTAGGCACGATTTCGAAAAGCTACGAAAGCTGCCAGAAGACAAGCATGGGCCGGATATGTATCCTCTATTAATAGCAGAACACCAGTCGTAGCATTTGGAAGAAAAAATAAGAAAAATTCAGGGTAATTTACACCCCAATCCTCCTCCAGTACTTAAAGTGAATAATAATCATATCACTGATGCCACAGGAGTTAGTAATACATTTTCAGAACACGTCGCTCGAGTCTCTGAGAATCAGATAGTTCCCTCGGACATAATTTCAGAATGATGGAAGAACAACAGGTACTTGACTTTTCAGCAAGAAAGCTGAATCATATAATATGGCCTTTTTTCTGAACGGGAGTTTGACTCTGCTTTATCTAGGAGCAAGAACACTGCCCCTGGTCCAGATGAGATTCCTCATGAAATGTTTAAACACATTTCAAGGAACACAAAACTTTTTATAATAAGTATCATCAATAGAATATGGGATGAAAGCAGCTACCCTACCATATGGGAATTAGCTACCATGTTACCATTCCGTAAGCCTGGAAAAGATCCTCTCTGTGCAGCAAGTTACCGCCCCATTGCTTTAACTTGCGTGTGTAAATTGATGGAAAAAATGGTAAATGTAAGACTGATGTGGTATCTAGAGCACAACAATATTCTAACACCTTCTCAGTGTGGTGGTTTTACGAAAAATGCACTCCACCCTGGACATCTTTCTGCAACTGAAGCCTCTGTCTGTGAAGCCTTTGCCTCCAAACAACATCATGTGACAGTGTTTTTGATATAGAAAAGGCATATGACTGCTTGGAGACATGGGATTCTGAAGACTATGCATATGGTGGTCTACGAGGCAAATTACCTTTATTTGTGAAATCCTTTTTACTCGTAGGTATTTTTAAAGTTAAAGTTGGCAGTACTTTATCAGAGAAAAGGTGTTCCCCAGGGTATGTTCTCAGTGTAACACGTTTTGCTCTGGCTATAAACAGTGTTGCAGCTGTCATTCCAAGAAAGGTTTTAAAGACACTGTTTGTGGATGATTTGTCAATATCCTTTGCTGCCACCCGGATGACTGTAGCAGAAAGAAAGCTCGAATTAACAGTAAATAAAATAGTAAGTTGGGCTGAGAAACAGGGTTTTAAAATCTCTGTAAGAAAGACTACTGCTGTCCACTTCTGTCGGATCAGGGGAATGCTTCCTGATCCAGACCTCTATTTGTATGGCCGTAGAATCCCATGTGTAGAACAAGCTCACTTCTTAGGCCTAGATTTTGACAGTAGATTGACTTGGGTCCCCATATCAAAACATATAAAAGCAAAAAAGCCTAGAAGCTCTACACATTTTGAAGGTGCTTTCTCACACCAGTTGGGGAGCTGATAGAAATCTTTTACTAAAGCTTCATAAATCCTTAATCTTGTCAAAGCTGTCATTATGGTTGTGAAGTTTATTCTTCAGCTTCTCATCTAACTTAAAAATTTTAGATTCAATGCATCATTCAGGTATTCGTATAGCCACAGGAGCTTTCTGTTCATCACCAATACCTAGTATGCTAGTTGATGCAGGGGAGATGCCCCCTTGAACTCTATCGCCAGTCATCATTACTTCGGTACCGGTTTAGAGTGCAAAGACTCCCCAAATCTCTGGCATTTGCTGTGGCAAATAGAAACATTTTAACGGTTTTTACGAAAGTCATCCAAGGTATCCCACTCCTTTTAGCTATAGAATTAAAAAAATTTTAGAGGATACGAATATTAAAAAATTTCCCATTATCCCCTTTGTGTATCCCAGTACTCCTGTCTGGAGGTTACCTGATGTGAAATTCTGCAGGTACTTCAGTGGAGCAAAGAGGGATAAATCTGATGAGGAAATGAGGGCCATATTTTTAGAGCATGTATCAGAGCATGTAGATACAAGTTTTATATTTACTGATGGCTCTAAGTCCAATGCTGGCGTTGGATATGGAGATTTTAGCGAATCTTTTAACCAAAGAGGTGCGCTTCCTTCTGTTGCCTCAAACTTTACTGCTGAATTGTATGGCATCCTAGTAGCACTGGAACATTTGTAACACTCCCAGTGTGTAGCTACACAATATTTTGTGACTCCAAAAGTGCCCTACAGTCCCTGGAAGTCTTTAATACTGATCATCCCTTGGTGTTGAAGATATTGCAGTGGATTTTCTTGCACCAGTATAGAGGGAGCATTGTGTCTTTTCGTTGGGTTCCTGCCCATGTGAACATATCGAGAAACGAAGAGGCAGACAAGCTAGCCAAATCAGCTGCGCAAACTTTGATACCAAGAAAATGCCCTGTTTCCATATCGTGATACATTCTATATATATGGAAATCCATCCAGCATTTATGGGTACTTCAGAGGGACAGAGTAGGCCTCAATAAAATGAAAGAAATTACTAGTCAGACACACCCTTGAAATATGACCTAATACCAAGGAAGTGGGAGATTGTATTGTGTAGATTACGTATTGGCCATACGCGTTTAACTCATGGCTATCTGATGGATGGGGAGAATGAGCCCTTCTGTGACGATTGCTTAGTTTCCACTAACCGTTAGGCACTTGCTGGTTGAGTGTCCCATTCTGGTGGAACTTAGGATCGTTTTTTAGGTTATAGTAGTGAAGCAGGGGGTAATTATAGCATGGGAAAACTGTTGGGAGAAAGCGCATGTATTAATAACATTATCTCTTTTATCAAAGAAGCTGGTCTTCTCAAATATATCTGACAGCTGTGCTGTCTTAGTATATACATTTTTTATTTTTTTTTTGCTTTTTAATAGTTTTTACTGTTATGTGATCAATCACAATTCTTTTTATCGGAATATTTTTAATTTTATCAGAAATTTTATTTTATTTTTAAGTCAAATTTATATGTCTCTCATAAAGATAAAGTTATTTTGAATGTTGTATAATATATTATAAAAGTTAAAAGATCACATTTAGTATTCGGCGTCGGTGACCCTGGTAGTTGTAACGCCAGATAACTCCAATCAATCAATCAATCTGCCTATGTGAACTCTCGAGAGAGGCTGAGAGGACAGCACAGCGGACAGCACTGCGATTGGATTATCAACAGCCAATTAGGACGTCGTAAGGGACTGGCCTAGGCATCAAATGCACGGTTGATGTGAATCTGCTATAGTAGCATCAATAACGCGTGATTTCTCCTGCGCAGCTGAAAAATTATTTACGAATGAGACGAAAGACAGATTTCTTTCGAATTCTTAAGAGAAAAAGAAACAAGACGATTTTCAATAAGTGGAAATGGCGTTAATGAATCTATGTCAGTAGATTCATTACTGTCTACAGTGAAGTACTGTAGACAGTAGAAAAGTTGGGGCACACCCTAAGATATAGCAAGTATCAGTGAGAAAAATGTAGAAATTTGCAGATATTATGAAAAGCTTAGAATGATTGAACGGGTGCATCATTGGACTGTTGGTGTGGCAAAAAAAATAATAAAAAAAAAAAAAAATAAATATGCGCAGAATTTTCTGTACATCGTATAATCATTGCCAACGAAAATAGATCTATCTTTCCCCGTGGTTTCGGTATAATGGTCTCTCCTATATTCTTTGCCAGAGGCATGATTATGGCTAACTTTAACCTTTAAAAAAGATCAAAACTACTGAGGCTA
>NC_087207.1:86232204-86274704 GCF_015104395.2 Macrobrachium nipponense
AATGTTTGTCATTTTTATTTATCTTTTTACATAGAAAAGAAATGTCTGAAATGAAAATTATTTAGGAATGAATATGTATTAGAAAACGAATGCGAAAATACAAAATTTGTTAACGTAAATTCAAATGATTTACGTAGTCAGAAGTAGATCAGTCGCGTCAAAGGAATTCTTGGAAACGGATGTTGGAAATCGTAAAAATCTCGGCTTCAGACACTTCTTAGGGAAGTTCCGAAGCTCTGGTGATTCATGTCATGCAGTCCGTTCCTCGGTGTATCGTTAGAGCCAGTCTCTGAGGCCGTAATGATAGAATGGAAATGTGTTCGTCTGAAAGGAAGCTGTATCTCCTCAGATTCATAACCCTCGAAGTTTTTCATTTTGGCAGAAGAGAAGCTTCTTGTAAAAGATCTCTTCGGTAGAATAAATATATGAATGTTCCAAGACACATTCGGTATTACCCGCGTCGAAATATATATACATGCGCGCTTTACAAATACGTACTATGTAAAGGTTCGTAACTCATTCCCCATTCAAATTTGGTTCAAAGTTTTGTCATATATATATTATATATATATATATATATATATATATATATATATATATATATATATATATATATATATATATATATATATATATATATATATCATGTTTCAAAGAATAATTGTGATACTTCATATTTTGTGTTCCCATATATATTTCTCAAACTCATGGCCTGTAGCTATTACATAGATAAGCTTGAAAGAATAAGTGAGATATCTTGTCGTTCAGGAAATTATTATTTATACACTTACGTGAAAGAATGAAATTTGAATTTTCCATCCATCTTGACTGTCATGGCAGATACAAATCGTAGGAGGGTAGTGATATCATGCCAAGTCATGCGGCGCACTGCAGGCATTACTTAAAGGTTTTTTTGCAGCGTTTCTTCAGGCCCTAGCTGCAACCCTTTCATTCCTTTTATTGTACCTCCGATCATATTCTCTTCTTTTTTATCCTACTTTTATCCAAAAACCTCATAAAAAAAAAACTGCAACTGCTTGAGGTTTTCCTCGTATTTACACCTTTCAGACCTTTTCACTGTCAATTTCCGTTTCAGCGCTGAATGACCTCATATTCCCAGCGCTTGGCCCTAGGCCTAAATTTTGTATTCTATTCAATACAAATGGCTTTCTGTAATCCCATTTTACAAGCTGCAGAGACGACTGGAGGCTACACAAGTGACGAGAATACATACTGATTACGTATCTAACAATATTCCGATTATCATTTTAATGGACGCCTAGTCTCTCCTTCTCTCTTCTCTCTCTCTCTCTCTCTCTCTCTCTCCTCTCTCTCTCTCTCTCTCAACTTCGATCAACTTGATAAGATCTGATAGGATATCTGAGGGTTTCAATTTTGCTTTAAATAAACTTCACGAAATTTACCAAAAATTATGTATATTGAATTTACCATATTTTTTCTTTACCAGTTAGAAGCCATAATAGTTTTTATTTTTAAATCCATAATGGCTTCCGTTTTGTGGCCATAACTAGAAAACCCTTCGCATGGATTTTTTGGGACTTAATGATGAAATTAAGATTGATCTCCTGTACGTATTCGCAAAGTCTCAGGTCATCAATCTACATCTGAATCTGACCTCTAATCGTACCGTACTAATATATGCTTGTTGTCCTTGCTCTCTCGAAGAGCTTTCTTTTGTTTGTCGGTTAATGATCTAAACTTTAGAAGGTAATGAGAAAATTGTCTAAAAAGTAGGAATGTTAATGTACTCATGTCATGTTTCATAGAAATGCTCAATTGTATGTTTGAATAAAAAAAGTCTGTGTTTGTTAGAAAACGTGCTATATTATTATTATTATTATTATTATTATTATTATTATTATTATTATTATTATTATTATTATTTATTATTATTATTCACAACCACGCCAACTTTATAAAATGTATTATTTCCTTACGTAATAAATCCAATGGAGTTCCTTTGAGTGAGCCGATCCATCGCCAAGAAAAATTTCCAAGTGAACAATAGATTTCATTCAGGTTCCAGAGGCTCTTTGGAGGCTGGAGGATTTTTTGTCAGTGGGTCGCTTGTAGACCAGACCTTCCTACCCTAAAGTGAACGAGGTGTGTTCCTGGAATTCTCTTCCGAATGTACAACTGTAAAGTTTGTCCTTTTCATAAAATTCTTTTCGAAGTTTCCTGTTCTCTGGCCGCGTTTATACTTCATTTGTCAGTGCACTCTTATCGAAAGTTTATGCGCACGATACGATTTGTTGCGACTGCGTTTGCTGGACTTCATTCTGCTTTCATGGAGTCTTCTGCACTTTTTCATGACGTCCGTCTGATATGGAAAACGTTGCTTCCCATTGTCCATCCATTTCGCCCATATGTTGATGCAACAAGTCATTACAACAAAAGAGTTCCTCGTTGGACAAGTGGTTTTCGCACTTGGCTAACAATCCGGTGGTCCGAAGTTCGGTTCTCGCCTCGGCGCCTACGCGCAATCAGAGGAATATATTTCTGTTGATATAAATTAATTTCTCGATATAATGTAGTACGGATCACACAATAACCTAGGTCCCGTTGCTAGATGACCAATTGGTTCCTAGCCACGTAAAAATATCTAATCCTTCGGCCAGCCCTAAGAGAGCTGTTAATCAGCTCAGTGGTTTACTAAAACTAAGATATACGTAACATTTATAAATTACAACAAAAGTGTTTTCGTTACATGATGGAAAGTCTCACATGCCTTATTATGGAAATGTTATCTTTTATTGATCACCAGCGAAATTCCTGCTGATTAGAGGCATCCATGGTGATTAACTTTTATATAAAGTCAATTAGGACATAAGTTGTTTTACTTTGAGGAAGAGAGCGATGTGTTAAACCTTCAAAGATGCATTTTATGAATACTAATCCTACCCTCGTTTTGGAAAATGTCAGCCTGGAACCAGGAGCCCATTGCAGATAGAAGGGGTGACCATAGGTCAACGTTTCTTTAAGCATTCTTTCGCGTTGCCTTTACGATTCATTTATTGTTCTCTTCTCTTCACTCGTCGTTTCTTCCCTTCGTCGGATTCTAAGGACAATCTCTCAGTTTTCTTCAAAGTTGTCTCTCGTTGATGCATTTCTCATTCTTTCATTATTTCCCAATTTCCCGTCATGATTTGATGGCATTGTCGCTGAATTAAGAGATGCCGTTAGTCTAACATTCCTTACACACACACACACACACACACACACACACACATATATATATATATATATATATATATATATATATATATATATATATATATATATATATATATATATATATATATATATACTATGAATAAATATATGTATATGTGTGTGTGTATAATGTTTCTAGCAATAGAGAGAGAGAGAGAGAGCAGGAGACACAAAGACAATATGACATACAAAAACATTTAAGGTAATAACTACATAATGCTAAGAGAGAGAGAGAGAGAGATGAGAGAGAGAGAGAGAGAGAGAGAGAGAGAGAGAATGTCTTTTGCCTTGCAAATGCAATGCACCAATAAACTCACTCAGTAAATCCTGGCCAGCATCTCATGGCAGCCACCAGAGAGCATGGTCGAGTCCCTCAATATTGCGTCCGTGATTAGATTTCACTCGACCGGTTGAAGTAAATCACTCAGCAATGAATTTCTTTTGCACTGAAGTTGGAATATATTTCATTCAGTTCATGCAGTGATGGAAGGTCTTGCAGATGATGCTCTCTCATATATTATAACAAACATTGTTTTCAAGCAGAGTTTAGGGACTGTTGAAATGCCTATGAAATATTCATGAATTTTACTGAAAATGTTTGCATTTCTGTATGACATTTATTTGGCAACTAAATTGATCAGAATGGCTGGATTTTTATGAAAGTGCTTTATTCGTCTCCCTGAGGATGCACTGCAACAAGAACTTCAGAACTTCAAGCGGAGATGCAATGCATTGCAACCCCAATGCTACTCTCTTTGCATTTCAATACAGTTTATCTGTTTATTAATTTATTAATGAGTGAGGTCTCTTCTTTCTGTATTTCCCTTTTCGTCCTCTAACTTCTTCCTTGAATTTCAAGTCAATGGTCCCTTTGGTGCGCTTGTTCCATGTGAATGTGGCTCATCTTCTGAATGATAATAAAATAATAATAATAATAATAATAATAATAATAATAATAATAATGTGGCGCCGTGGAGGAGTGGGTTAGGTCGTCAATAGACTTAAGTCAAGTTAACAACATTGGGGATGGTCAGTCGTTGGTATGGGTGACCGCTCTCCTCGGCGTTGATTCCTTGGGAAAGGATCTTTACCATAATTTCCTCAGTCTACTCAGCTGTAAATGAGTACCTATCCTGATGGGGTAGGGTCCAGCTATGGGTTAAATAGCAAAACTCAGCAATGATGGAAAGAAATGAAGGAATAAACGACAACGACGTAAATGGAACCTCTGGCAACAGAGGAGCCTCGTCCCGGCAACCAGGTATTCAACCCAATTGTAGGGGAAGACGGTCCAGGTACTTGGAGGTCGTCATCCAGCAACTGATCACACCACAACAACAGTAATCAACAGCCGAGATTGGAGCTACAGAGGCAAAAAGGAAGAAATGGACAAGAGAAGAAAATAAGGAAATATGGAGATGCTACATCAGAAGCAACCCGACGGAGAGAGGATATAGAAGAAGATGGTCAACATCTGGAATGAGAGGAATAACCCAACACCCCAAACAGAGCAGAGGCTGGCAGACCAAGTAAGGAACATAAAGAAAAAAGAACTGGCTCTCCCCAACAGAAAGAGAAGAACTGGAAAGGGAAATGTCACACGACAACGAATTACACGAAGACGAACTGAGAGACGATGCCACAGAAGACGACAGGGAGGATGAGGTATCAACAACGACACACGAAGAAACACCGACGAAAGTAACAGAGAGGACGGAATGGGTAGAAAAGATAGACAATGGATGGAGCCAGATACAGAGAGAACAAAGATCCCCTCCATGAAAGCCTATAACACCAAGAAATTAAGGGAGAAAACAAGTGAGGTCAACTGAATGATGGGCCTAATACACACCACCTGTATCACAGAAACAAATAACTTGACATATGCAGGAGCAAGATTAGTAGCAGAACTGATGGGGATTCGAACACCACACCACCGTCACAACCAACCCAACAGAAACCAAAACAGCAACCTCCTTGGAAAAGGCGCCTGGAAAAGCAAATCATGGTGATGAGATCTGACTTGAGTAAACTGAAAGAGATGCAGAAAAAAGGCTAAGAAGCAAGAAAACAAGGGAGGAACTCAACGAGAAAAACAAAGTACAAGAGAGGGGACTAAACAATACAATAGAAGATGTAAAACAGAGGCTTAAGGCCAAAGCACACAAGATCCAACGTACATTAACAGGAATAAGGATACCAACAAAACAAACTATCGGAACCAACCAGAAAAGACTATACAGCCAACTAAAGAGGGGAAGACAACCACCCAGAAATTCCTGAAGCCAAACCAAGTAAGAGACTCTGGAAAACATATGGAGCAATCCAGTATCACACAACAAACATGCAACATGGCTCCAGGAAGTAACGAAGAAGAAAAACAGGGAGAAAAATATAAACAAAGATTCACAGACAAAGATCACAGAATTCACGACCGACACAGTCAGACACCAACTAAAGAAAAACTAAAGAAAATTCCCAAACTGGAAAGCCCAGGTCCCGATGAAGTCCATGGATACTGGCTCAAAAACTTCAATGGCCCTACACCCACGAATAGCAGAACAACTCCAGCATTGTATCTCAAATCACCAAGCACCCAAATGGATGACCACAGGAAGAACATCCTTAGTACAAAAAGACAAGAGTAAGGGAAATATAGCCAGTAACTACAGGCCTATCACCTGCTTACCATAATGTGGAAGTTACTAACAGGTATCATCAGTGAAAGGCTATACAACTACCTAGAGGAGACAAACACCATCCCCCACCAACAGAAAGGCTGCAGAAGGAAGTGTAGGGGCACAAAAGACCAGCTCCTGATAGACAAAATGGTAATGAAGAAGAGTAGGAGAAGGAAAACCACCTAAGCATGGCATGGATAGACTATAGAAAGCCTTCGACATGATACCACACACATGGCTAATAGAATGGCCTGAAAATATATGGGGCAGAGGAAAATACCATCATCTTCCTCAAAAATACAATGCGCAACTGGAATACAATACTTACAAGCTCTGGAATAAGACTAGCAGAGGTTAATATCAGGAGAGGGATCTTCCAGGGCGACTCACTGTCCCCACTACTCTTCGTAGTAGCCATGATTCCCATGACAAAAGTACTACAGAAGATGGATGCCAGGGTACCAACTCAAGAAAAGAGGCAACAAAATCAACCATATGATGTTCATGGACGACATCAAACTGTATGGTAAGAGCATCAAGAAATAGATACCCTAATCCAGACTGTAAGGATTGTATCTGGGGACATCAGGATGGAGTTTGGAATAGAAAAACAAAATGCGCCTTAGTCAACAAAACAAAAAGGCAAAGTAACGAGAACTGAAGGGATAAAGCTACCAGATGGGAGCAACATCAAGCACATAGATGAGACAGGATACAAATACCTAGGGAAAATGGAAGGAGGAGATATAAAACACCAGAGATGAAGGACACGATCAGGAAAGAATATATGCAGAGACTCAAGGCAGATTACTCAAGTCAAAACTCAACGCCGAAATATGATAAAAGCCATAAACACCTGGGGCAGTGCAGTAATCAGATACAGCGCAGGAATAGTCGAATGGACGAAGGCAGAACTCCGCAGCATAGATCAGAAAACCAGGAAACAAATGACAATACACAAAGCACTACACCCCAAGAGCAAATACGGACAGACATATACATAACACGAAAGGAAGGAGGAGAGGACTACTAAGTATAGAGGACTGCGTCAACATCGAAAACAGAGCACTGGGGCAATATCTGAAAACCAGTGAAGACGAGTGGCTAAAGAGTGCATGGAAGAAGGACTAATAAAAGTAGACGAAGACCCAGAAATATACAGAGACAGAGAAAAGACAGAAAGAACAGAGGACTGCACAACAAACCAATGCACGGACAATACATGAGACAGACTAAAGAACTAGCCAGCAATGACAATGGCAATTGGCTACAGAGGGGAGAGCTAAAGAAGGAAACTGAAGGAATGATAACAGCGGCACAAGATCAGGCCCTAAGAACCAGATATGTTCAAAGTACGATAGACGGAAATAACATCTCTCCCATATGTAGGAAGTGCAATACGAAAAATGAAACCATAAACCACATAGCAAGTGAATGCCCGGCACTTGCACAGAACCAGTACAAAAAGAGGCATGATTCAGTGGCAAAAGACCCTCCACTGGAGCCTGTGCAAGAAACATCAGCTACCTTGCAGTAATAAGTGGTACGAGCACCAACCTGAAGGAGTGATAGAAAACGATCAGGCAAAGATCCTGTGGGACTATGGTATCAGAACGGATAGGGTGATACGTGCAAACAGACCAGACGTGACTTTGATTGACAAAGTCAGAAGAAAGTATCACTCATTGATGTCGCAATACCATGGGACACCAGAGTTGAAGAGAAGAGAGGGGAAAAAATGGATAAGTATCAAGATCTGAAAATAGAAATAAGAAGGAGTATGGGATATGCCAGTGGAAATCGTACCCATAATCTTAGGGAGCACTAGGCACGATCCCAAGATCCCTGAAAAGGAATCTAGAAAAACTAGAGGCTGAAGTAGCTCCAGGACTCATGCAGAAGAGTGTGATCCTAGAAACGGCACACATAGTAAGAAAGTGATGGACTCCTAAGGAGGCAGAGGATGCAACCCGGAACCCCACACTATAAATACCACCCAGTCGAATTGGAGGACTGTGATAGAGCAAAAAAAAAAAAAATAAAATAAAAAAAAAATAATAATAATAATAATAATAATAATCCAAGAAAATCCATAATCACACGAGTCAATAAAATGGGAAAGTAAATGCACAATAGAATTACTGTTTGATTTTATTACATATATAGCAAAAAGCTTTCGATGTCCTGCATGGTCCTCCTTGATGAAAGTTTTATGCTGAATATATTTTAAATAACAAAATCAAACAAGCATACTGCTACGGATTTACTTTCCCAATAACGACAGAAATAATAACACAAAATCCTCTGTGTTCAACTCCAGCAAATTAATGGAAGGCGCCCATTCATTGGACTCGGGAAGTAAATCTCTTATTCGTGAAAACAGGAAAGAGAGTTCTTGTCTGCTCTTAAGTCGCCAGATTTCCGGATCTCGTAAGTTTAGTTCTGCCGTAAAGGATAAGCCTTCTCTTGTTTACTAAAAGTCTATACATATTAGGAGAGAATGTTGAACGAGTTGTCTACTTTATTTGCGCGGAAGGAAGTACCGGTTTGAAATTGGATTTTCGAATGGAGACACTTAGAATCTCTGCCGATCTCTGAAAAATGTCTTGCAAATATTTTTCCCCAGAAGGAGAAAGTGCCATTACGTAGATTGCTGAAGTCTGGTGGAACTTAATACATCAGGGAAACTCGATGTCTCCTTATTGTGCAGCAGAGGGGAAAGGTTACAACTCAACTTGAACAGGATGTCAGAAGTTCCGAATAAAGAAACTTTGTTGATCACAGAGGGAAGGAGGCTCCCTTTCTGCCGACTTTCTGAAAGCTCGTCTCTGCAGTTGTTTTTTCGACCTTTTCCGCTCTTCTTCACTTTCTGAAAGAACAGGGAAAGGGAAATTAAAAGATGAAAAATTAAAATATGGACTGATCGAGAGAAATATGATTTTGACTTTTTCAACGGGAGTTGGGGTCTTTCCCAGGTAGTGATCCATAAAAGGTTTTAGGCGCCTCAGTGATCGGTATGGACTTGGCCTGCAACCTGGGTGGCCGCGAGTTCGATTCTTTGGCATTCCACTGAGAGGTTAGTAGATGTGTATTTCTGATGAATTAGAAGTTCACTCTCGACGTGGTTCGGAAGTCACGTAAAGTCGTTTGGTCCCGTTGTTGAATAACCACTGGTTTTCGCGTGCAACGTAAAAACACCATACAAACAAAACAAACCCAAAGGAGTTAATCCGATACGTATCACCTTTGCAACGTGTTTAGTACAAGCCCGTTTGGGAATGACTGTAAAACATAAACCAGAGACTGTAAAGAACATAAAGATGATGATGACCCCAAGAAATATTAATCCTGGATCACGACCCCCATCTGAGATAAGAAGAGGGTTTAATTCTTAGTTTAAACTACCATCCATCTTGGTAATTAAGACAAAAGTAAAGTATATACTTCGCATCTCCACTCCAGTGTTTCAATATTCCTTCGTGGATGTAACTTTGTTCATATATATATATATATATATATATATATATATATATATATAATATATATATATATATATATATATATATATATATATATATATATATATATATATATATATAGACAGATTGAAAAAATATATAGTAAGCGCTTTATGGTTAATTTAATGCAAAGTGGCATTTTCAGATTTACCGAAAGTAAAGTGTGACCTTACATATATAACTGTTTTTGCAGAACCATTGAAAGTACACCAACCTAATAAGGGAAGTCTCTTGGCCTTCGCAGATTTAAAATAATAAAGTTAATTCATTTGGATTTGAATGTCAACAATAACAGCACGACAAATAGTCTCAAATATCCTCAATCCGGAGCGGACAAATCAACGAAAAATTTGCATTTATTTTACCCATTGAATCTGCGCACTGCGTAAACATTTTGAATCTAATGGTTATACATTCCCGGCGAGGGCCGTTTTAAAGGTTTCATTTGCGTTTTTGTACGAAACTCTTGTTTCCGCGACAAAATATATTCAAGCTGTGAATTAACAAAAGAAAAATTGGAAATTTTTACTGGGACTACAAGTACACACATAAATAAAAAATTATTGCATAATGACTACTATTTGTAGCATGAATAGAGATGGGTAATTATGTGTACGATAACTATACAAGTTAGTCTCTCTCTCTCTCTCTCTCTCTCTCTCTCTCTCTCTCTCTCTCTCTCTAGTATATATGTATATATATATATATATATATATATATATATATATATACTATATATATATATATATATATATATATATATATATATATATATATATATATATATATATATATATATATATATATATATATATGTGTGTGGGTGTGTGTGTGTGTGTGTGTGTGTGTGTGTGTCACCACACAGTATGGAGAGACTCGACGTCGATAATCGTTAACCAAATACATTCATACATATTTCCATGATATGAGTATTATTTATATTTTCGTATGCGCAATCTTTGCTTGGCTTTAAAACAGAAAGAAAATTGTCACATCATAAAAAAGTGGGGAAACAGATCACTTCCTTGACAGACCATTGACAGGCTACATCCGGCCAATACTCAGCAGGCAAAGTGAAGTTGGCTGTCAAAGAGTGTTCGACTTCATTCCCTTTGATCGCTTACTTCTGGCACTCGAAGATCTTTCTTTCATTCGTTAAACAGTATTTACTCGAGGTCGATTAAAGTCCCCTCTTTGAGCGAAGGATTCTTCGTTTATTTCTCCTTCGGTAATCAACTTCCAAAACTCCTTCAACGCCTCGGAAGATCGTTTCGTTGGTTCTTTTCCTCCGGCCGTTTATTATTTATTATTATTTGTTTAAGCAGCCATTTCCGACTAAGTCCAATCGGCTGCCCTCCGGCCCGTTTGTGAACGAATCGCGTGAGTGGCACGAGCCGATGGAACTTTTAATGAATCGTCCTAAAGTGTCTCGCTTAATCAAAGGAGAGACAACAACTCGGAATATCTCGAGTGTTTCTTCAGCGCTTAATCAAAGGAGAGACAACACTCGGAATATCTCGAGTGTTTCTTCACGCCGTGTCTCGTAAGCGTTAATCAGATTCCCTGCTGAATTTTTTATTTATCAATTATTTATTTATTAGTAAGTCTTTATTTTTGTAATTGCTGTTATGCTCACTTTTGAAGTTCTTCACTATTTTCTTTTCTTTAATGTATCTGACGTATAGATTGCAACATACAAGTGGTGTGTTAGTTTATATATATATATATATATATATATATATATATATATATATATATATATATATATATATATATATATATATATATATATATATAATGTGTGTGTCGAGAAGTTAGTGGGCATTATGTTCATTATTATCACATACGTATCTGGTAAAGTGTGACAAGTGAATATATATATATATATATATATATATATATATATATAGAGAGAGAGAGAGAGAGAGAGAGAGAGAGAGAGCAGTTCCTCTGAAAGCAGAGTGGATGGGCCTCTCCCTGATTCCTGTACAAAGCAACTGATTTAATGTTGTGTTTCGTCTCGAAGAAGGAACATGTATATGACCGGTACCTCTCTCTCTCTCTCTCTCTCTCTCTTCTCGCTCTCTCTCTCTCTCTCTCTCTCTCTCTCTCTCTCTCTCTCTCATCCAACAAATAAGTATGATTCCCGCAGCAAAAAAACATCAAATAATGAATTTGAAAATAGCTGGGATATTTACTAGTGTAAGGACGGCATTTCGTCAATGTCCGTCCTCCTCTGTACATATCTAGTACTTTTTATACCATGTACTAAAATGGAGTTGTGGAAGATATTTTCGTACATTTTACCGTAAAATATGAGAATATTGATCGTGGGACGTGATGATTTTTTTTTTTTACATATTCATTTATTTTGGTTGTGATTTGAACCGGCCTGGTTTTGTTTTTGTTTTGGTCGAAGTTGAGATCAAGAAAAGTCATTCCGTATTTTGACCTCACCATAGTCACAGACAATGAAACTCTCTTAACCCGGATTAAGGTGTGCTTCACCTGATCGTCCTTTTTAGTAACAGAAGTGAAGGACTATTCATATCTTACAGCTCAGCAGTACCTCTAATTTCTTGAAAGAGAAGAGAACGTGGTGGATAAAACATTTGCCAAATAGTCACTCTTCATTCCCTTATTTCCTTCGTTTTCTCCTATGGTAATCTTCTAAGCTACGTCGCGAAGATGCACAGTAATGCAGCGACGGATAGCTGTGTACTGTCTATCAATCCTGGGACCTGTTGAACTACTTGTAGACTTAGTGTGGAAAATTTACTTCGGCAATCAGCAATCGACGAACTTCAGAACCCCAGCCATGATTTTCGGTTATCTAGGCGTTTTGGTTCTTTGACGTGATTGCTATGGCATCTCGGCCGTCCTTTCACAGAGAGGTATGACGAATACACGTCATTTTTCTTGTTTAATTTTTTTTATTTATCTATTTGTTTGTTTTTCTTTTTAAGTTCCACAACACCCTACCGAATATGTCAACATATGTGCTATCTAGCTATTCGTCCGTGTCAGCAGCAAATGGCCGAGCTATAACTCCAGATTAACAAAATTAGTTTATGTACTGTATGTAAATGTCAATCTCCCTTGTGCCGTGCGAAGCCATCTTGTAATTAGTCTAGTTTTGCTTGTATCAGTTGTCTTCTATTTAAAGGCCGATCCATGTGCTATTTCCTGAAATATTGTGATGTGAACTATTCTCTGTTTGATTAGTTTGTTACTATTTTGCCTTGTTGCTCTCATTAATATTGCAGTTATGGAGACACCATCAGCCTCAAGCCACAGAACTGAAATGAAGGTAGAGCGGTAGAAGTTTCAGAAAAGGATTATTTTGAATTTATGTTAAACCCGTTATAGTAACAACATTGACAGAAAATACTTAGATAGTAATTTGCTTTATATTAAATATGAATATTGGTGGTACCTATTCCAGCGAATAATTATAACTAAATTCTCGCTGGAAGCAACATTTTTCCATTTATGTTCCAAAGATGTTTAGAGAAACTTAACTTGTATGAAGCACTGAATAATACACTTCAATAATCCGATTATACAAGAGGCACAACCCGATATTGTGCTTAATTTTTTTACTATAATTATTATCATAAGTTTCGCCCAGATTCACCTAGCCGTTTGGCAGCATGAGTACTCTTCTTGCTAGTCAATATCGAAAAACAGAATGTCCGGTAACCACAAATACTAGACAATGATGTTTCTCTTTAAGTACCAGAATACTTTATGCCATGTACGACATTCCAAACTATTTGCTGTTTCTTTATAGTATGTGAGATCTCTTCTTTCTGTATTTCCCATTACCTTCTCTTACCACTTCCCAATGAACGTCATAGTCTTTGAATGCTTGAATTTCAAGTCAGTGGCCCTCTTTGGTGCGCTTGTATATCATATGAATAAGGTTCATCTCAATAATAATGATAATAATAATAACTGAATAAATTCTATCTTATAAAGAATTTTCTCTATTTTTCTAATAATTTTTTTCTTTCATAACCTGCGAGATTGTCTATAACTGGTCTATATTAATGGTGTTATTAAAACCACCCAGTCGAATAGGATGACCGTGATATACAATAACACTAATAATAATAATAATAATGATTCAAAATTCGCATAGTAGAATGGGTCTTGAATAATAATAATAATAATAATAATAATAATAATAATAATATAATAATAATAATAATAATAATAATAATAATAATAATATAATAATACTTTCAAGCCAAGTTTCTCATGTGACGAAACCAAGTTTACCTCATTTGACTAAATTTAAATATCGGAATGAGGGCTCCCAGCAGTGGATTTGAGAAGTTAAGACCTTACACGGGCATCAGTGATGTAATGAGGATGACATTATTAATGTTTCTCTTATTCTTCATCATTGTTTATTTTCCTTCTACCTTCACCTGAAGAGTTTTCTCTTTCTGAAGCATTTTAGGCCAGTTCTGGATTTTTATTTAGATAGTTACATAAAATTATATATAGTACTATATCATCTTTCTTTTACCGACTTCTGGACTATTGCTAAAAGGCAGAAATAATTTTTCAACCTGATTAAACGTCAACTAAGTGTAGGTGGATTTTCCCCCTCAAAAAAAAAACTCAGTTTAATATAAAAATAACTTTTCATTTAGAAACCATTTTTTTAAATAAGACATCTATGATATGCCACAGCGTTAACAACTATAACTTAGTGTATACTAACATTGCTGAACATAAAAACATCGGATATACATTTGAATGTTTAAATATTTATTTTTAATATTTAAAAGCACACATTTTACCGAGAGTTGTGGTCAAATAATAGCAGTAACAATAATATAAATAATGTAAGATAACGATATACAAAAGCAATAATGTAAATGAATAATGGCAAACTGCCAGCACCTTGCCCGTAAGTATTAAAAGTGATCTTGTAGAATCCATCGCTTAACTATCACCAGGAAATAATGTGAAAGATATAAAAAACAGAACACGTTGTTCTTTGAGATCCCTGACGAATGACATTTAAATATTTTAACAAAGAAACAAGGAAAAACAGTGCCAAAGTAAAGAACCATTTCAGGCACTGACCCAAAATATGTTTTAATTATCGCAAAGTTGCGAGTAGCCTCGAAATAAGAGTTCAGTTCACTGGTCGTTCTTCTTATTACATCGGCCTAGTTTGAGGTGACAAGAATAATATTTCCACAACTTGTAGTCCTTCCCACATCTGAGGCACATAATACGTTTATTGGCAATTTTCCTTGTGTCTATATTTACCCTGCTGCTCGTATTCGGAGTAACACCGTGCTCCAGCCGTAAGTGTCTGTTCATATTGGAAGTACTGCAAAACGTCCTGTGGCAGTAGGTGCATGTTCTCCCAAAGCTAACCTTTCCATTTTCTGTACTTTCGCTGATTTACTTTCGCTGACTGGCAAAGGACAGACTTCTTGTCCTGGGAGATACTTGACGAATGCACACTCGCTTCTGTCAGCGGCTAAGCAACGATGCCCGCCTCTCATGGAAGCACTATCACAGGAGTTTCATCTGTCATTAAGGTAGCGGCCTCGATCTCCCCCGGCTTCGGTTGCTGGTCCTGAACCGCTTGGAGTTGGAGACTCTGATTCGGGCGGCCCCTGGACACTTGAGCAGGATACCCGTATGTGCTCCATCACTCTTGAGAGAAATCTGGAGAAAGAAAATCATGAATTTCATGATTGTCAATCATGCTATATAGTTTACTATTTCAGTACATTTCTGAAAGCTGTGTAGACTAATAAAAGAACATAATCATTTGTTTGTAGCAATAAGGCGAACCCTGTCAAAATTTCGTCGTCGATAGTCTAGTATTATACCATCGGCCAACTAGTTAAACATATCATAAAATTTGGAGAATCGTTTAGCCACTTCACTTCAAATAAAGTCAAATTATTTTGGCTAAGAAAGGAGCAAATGGCTCCACTAATTGCTACACCATCTGGTATGTGTGTGTGTGTGTGTGTGGTATGTGTGTGTGTGCGGTCGAAGAAGGGGCCACATTCAAAAACTCACAATTTTATAGAGCCACATACACATTCAACAAATAATTAATATTTATAATAGACAAAATAAAAGTCTTTTAAAGAAATATGCAATTAATTTTTTATTAATTATAGAAGATTCACATGAAATGCATCTTTATTTGAAATACAAATTAATTCAGAAAACGATTTTATTTAATAGTAACTTCAAACAACACACATTTGAAAGACAAAATAACCTTTCTTTTTCATATCTACTAAAAGTCTGGGGTTGTTTTAGTTTCAACTGACCTTATGCCAGCACGGGCTCTTGCTCATAGAGCAGCCCGTAAAAGTCTGCGGGCCGCATGACTTCCTTTGGAGAGCCGCATCGTAGTTTGTCCACACCTGGTTTAACACATCCATATCGTTTCTCTAGTGCAAATTTGAGTAAACTCTCGTTCGTATGAAAAGGATAATATAGCTTACATTTATGGCATCCCTGATAATGTTTATTTTTCTTCAGCTTTTCCTTCCTTCTAAACATTCTAAACCTCTAAAACGACGGCTGTACAGATCGTGGTATCTCGAACGTAACAACTACGGTGCAAGTCACGGTCCCTGGCCTAGACCTAGTTACACTTCACTGGTTTTCGTGGTTGTTGTCACTTTGCGTAATTATCACTATTGATAAAACCCATTGACAACAAAATTGTAAAATGTTCTATTCATCTTGATCTATTAGAGGCTGAAATCCACATACCAACAAAAACCTGGTTCGTTTGTCCCATCATACATAGGCCTAGCATCGAACCACATTCTAAATCGGCTGCCTAGTTTTCATTAGTCTCATGTTATTGCCTCCGTCATTTATTTTACTTATCAATAAATTTTCCGCCAAGTTAAGTGTTCTTAAAGTAATGTTCTGTCTTTTCGTAACCGTTCATAACCCTCCAGGTTAGTCGTAGTTTCATTTCATGTCATTTGAATCAGTTACTCGACTGTGTAAATGATCACTACAGTTCGACAATATGCATCGGGAAAGTTCTTTTGATAGGGCAGCTTTGTTTTTTTTTTTTTTTTTTTTTTTTTTTTTTTTTTTACATTTTGCTATATGTCTAATGCAATATGTAAAAAATTTTTGCTATATAGTCTAATGCAATATGTAAAAATTTAATAGATAAGGAAAGTTATCTCCCTTGATTGGTAGCATTGCAAAACTCATGCATACCTAATGAAAAGCTGTCGCCGAACTGAAGTGTTTCCCTCGTGGATGCGTAACATTCTATCATTTGGCATATTAAGTAAATCCATACTTATGGGGTGATTTTGAAAATTACCATGCATTAAACTTTACCAAACCAAGGAAAATTTCAATGTAGCTATGTGCAATTGGTATCAGCAACATTGCGATTGCTTAATAGGCCTAGGAGACTGGCTTGTCCCCTGAAAACTTTGTCCAATAGTCTTAGCCTTAGTAAACAAACCCAATTTTTAAATATTTACATTACCTTTATTTGACTGTATGAAAGACTGCATATTCAGGCGACTCTTATTTACCTAAATTCTTCGTATTCTCGAGCGAGTGAAACTTACGACAAAAGAGAGATGCCTCAAACCGTCTAATCCGAACGTCTCTCCGCAACTGATGCCTCTTCACTTTCTTGAGTTGAGATAAGGAAGGGAATTAGGATCTTGGGAGCGAAGTCATTCAAGCTGGAGCCTGGAGGTCCCATTGAATGTTTGAAGATGTATTTTACTGCAGTTATTAGCCAGTCATGTGCAATGGATGCTGGTTTAATTTTAAAATATCTTATAGTGACGGTTGAAAACCAATCATAGCAGTTTCTTAGGAGGAATTCCGACGATTGTCAGTCAGGAATTTAAATCCCCATTGAGGGGGTTAATAGATCAAGATCCTCCTTCATGTCTGCTGTTTGCCTGTTCCTCAACGGTAATTATTGTGTTTGATGATACAAATGTTGTTCATTGAACGACATGAAAAGATTAAACGGGAGTTGACCCAAACCCATTTTAGGTCTAATATAAAAGATGACAGCATTTACTTAGACTAAGTTTAATATCCCTATCACAAGTAAGTAGCAACCTTTTTTCCTCTCTCAAGGTACAAAAAGGCCATTATAGACCGAACCTCGGTGAAAGCCTCCAAAACACGTCCAGTTCATCGTTATTATCTTCTTTTTCAAGAGTTCGACCAAGAAAATCAGATAGCAACTTCTTAGTATTAGCAGTGAACTGTGAAAACTGAGATCAATCAGCAAGTTCAGTGAATTGAAGTCACGTGCTCTACTGGTGACAAATTTTCCTTCAACTTTTCAAATGACTCAATATTCTGTAGTTATTAAAAATTGTCAAAGTAAATGCATTTTTATTGTTGTGAATTAACACCATGCTTAGGCCTATATAATATTCTTGTTAGCATTGATTAAGAACTTCCAGTTTCTGGCGAAGAAATTGAAAGATAATTGTTTTCTTCTAAGCAACTAATCCAAGTAAAAGACCAGCAGCGGCCTTTCGCTGTAATGGTTCAAGTGAGGCTCCGGAAACATGATTGATCCATGGTACAGTATCGCCTTATGACATCATTGTTTTCAATTCTTGATTGCTCTCTCTCTCTCTCTCTCTCTCTCTCTCTCTCTCTCTCTCTCTCTCTCTCTCTCTCAACATACCAATTTTGTTTCTGTATCTCAGTTGTCTGTAGGTTTTTTTTATAACACTAATGATTTTATATTGTAATATAACACAAACTAACCCTCTCCCAGTAGCGTCATACACAGTAATGGCCGACGGCTTACTCCAATGGCATATTCAGAAAAGGGCAGTTATTCCCAATCCTTTCAACCGCGATTCATACCGCTGAGATCTTTCCTCTTGCAAAGAAAACAGAGCTATTCTGCCATTACCTGCGTCCCGACATCCCGGTTTTTTTGCAACCGCCAGTTGCACGGGAGGAGGCCATCTGCGTAAGAGAACAATAAACAAAGCTTTTTGAATGCAATAACGGGAAGATAGTGGGACCGAGAAAAATCGTTTTATGATCCCCGGATATTTTTGCTTTCATGCTCGCGGATCTCCCTCACTATACTTGTCTGTGCTGCCGTTTACGAAATACACCGAAAAAAAATTATTTTTCCTTTAGTAGAAAAAGTAGCGTCTTTCATTTCAAAGCAGAGTAAAACTTCAGCAAAATATCGAAGGAAAAAAACTCATAATAGTGATCTGTCATAGGAACTCTGGTCTATGGCATATATAGATCACAACATACAAAAGGAGGTTTTTAAAAAGTGGTTCCTCATTAAAATATGTTGATTCCATTGACTTGCCTTTGTCGTGGACCTTTTAATCTGCATCGTGGTTTTTATTTGCGAGTCCACAGGCCTGAGGAAGCATAGAAAGGTTAATAATGTAATAACAATGTTGCACTTGAAAAAATAGACTAATAAAATAAATTACAAAGCGCATCGGGCTAAAATGAGCAATCATTGATTAACTCCTACCTCTTAAAATCAATTAAGATAATCTTCAGTATTCTGCGAGTATGATTATTCCAATGTAACAGAGCTCAGTGTAATTTAATTCTGGAAGATGAGTTTTTGAATTGTCATGTATACTGATTTCATTTTTCCTCTGCGAATGAAAATGCACTATCCAGGAGTAAGTCGTCTCGAACCATTGTTGTCATGTCGTGGAAACGCTCAGTGGCTCACGTTTATAGTTTCCTATGGCCTTAGGGATGTTTGTAGTAGGCCGTTTCTGGGGTAAAAAAGTGGGAAGCGGGGAATTGGTATTTGAAAGACATTTATAGAACAGCAAGGGATCCGCTTTAATGAGAAGGGGAGGAAGGAGGACAAGGAGCAGAAAGGGAACATTTTCCTAATTACAGAACGCCTTCTCTAATTAGTGGTGGCAAAGGAAGTGTAATGTTTATTATTTTTAGACCTGAAGGCAGTGCTCGTATGAAGGTCCTTTGCTGACTGAATTTTGCAAGAAATTGAAAAGTTATGTGTTAATGACAAGTTGAAAGAAAAAAATCAATAAACATGAAAATATAAACAGCAACTTGATTTTTATTTTCGAATGATCCGTAACGCTATTTTTGGCATTTTTACCATATGCTTAGCATGGTTTTGCAAGTTCCATGAAAAGTCATTTTTTGAAACTGGAAAATTATACAAACTGTGGACGAATCACGTCACACATTCTTTATTACTAACACGCTGAATTCAGTTGCTATTTAGATCAATTTTCAAATTAATAAGCCACAAGCAAAAACATTATTTTGTGAACACGTCCCAATTGCAAGTCCTGAAGGTCGGTGAGGCTGGAACAGGGATCCTTATTGCTCTAAGCTGAGAACTTCATCGCCAGAAGCAAAAACAATTATTTGCTAACTGGTTTCCCTACAAACCAAAGACAAACTTTACCCAAAAGTTTAGGTGATATAATTTTCTCTGTTATTTTAATTTGAGTAGAAACACTCGCGAGAGAGTTGGCAAACGTATATGGCTGCCCCGTTGCTGAATAACCACTGGTTCCATGCAACGTAAAAGCACCATACAAACAAACAAACAAACAAACGTATGGCTGCACAGCCTCACTGGGGGAAAGAGCGCCAAAGGCGCCAAGAGATTCGTACACCCACTTAAGTGTCGTATTGGGGATAACATTCTGAAACTCCCTACTGACCATTTCAAGCCCTGCGATGCATAGGTTTTCTTAAATATCTTTTAAAATATCAACTGTATCTCCCTGAAAATTTGGCACAACATGTGTTACACCTTCCGCTAATATATGGCAATATAATTAAGTACCCTGAATTAATAACTAAGGCACTTTACTTAGAAAATTTTCAATTTCCTCATTATTAGTTGTAAATATACGAACACCTGTCGTTGGCTTAGCCAAAGAGCTAGGAAAGAAGCTCCGCCCACTCCTCTCTTTCTTACTCTGTCTGATACGTTATTGAATGGAAAAAAAAAAAAAAGAATATTGTACTAACTTATGTTTTTTTTTACGTTTTAAAATGTACACGAACTACCATTTATTACTGATGACTTTCATAAAGCCATTTGTATGTTTTTATTTATCATGTACCTTTCTTATCTATTTCCATGAGAATGGTGTGGTAGTGGCAACTTTAGATTATTATTGGAGATATAAATATGGAAGGAAAAAACATATCATAGTTTATTTAAAAGTAAGATCACTATATACATTATTTTATTATATACATCCAATAAAGTATGTACAATATATACAGAAATTTTACAGATTTTGAAGTAAATTTTTGCAGTAACCATGAAAACAGCATAGACAAAAAAAAAAAAAAAAAAAAAAAAAAAAAAAAAAACTGGTGGATATATATACTAAAAAATTATTAATTACAGGACTATATTTACACATGTATTGGAGGTATTTTCAGCTCGCTCCCCATCACTGTCTATAAACAGATCGTCCTCGTCATTACTGGCGACGTTGACAACGATTGGATCTATGCAATCCCGGATGTTGTCAGTAAGTCAGTATTCGTTCTCGAAAGCTTGACTTCGTTGGACAGCTCCTTCCCACACCTGTTTAGTGACAGCAAGCCTCGCTTCCTCCAATCTGGCCTTTAGGTCTGCCCTGGTGAAATGCCGTAACGATGAACGTACATATAGCTTCATATGCGCCCATACCTGCTCGATGGCATTGAGTTCAGGATGGGCAGGTGGAAGCCGGACGACAATATAAACACACCTGAACAGCTTGTAACTACTGACCCCTCTAATTGTTTTCAGCGGGTATGATTTTCCAGTATAATATACTCTAATAAACCAAGAGGTCATAATAATCTCCCAAAAATAATGAAATAATGAAACAACTAAACTTTATTGCATAAACTAATTTGGACACATAAAACAATAATCCATAAAGTAATTTAAAAATGTAAAACGCTATACGTCATAATCGTAGTACGGTACACTTTCATTCATATTTCGGTGTCCGAAAGTCTCAGTCAAATGCAAAGAAAATTGGAAATGTTCAAGAGTAAAGTGCCATTATTAATAATTTTAGATACTTAGTTATATTGCCATACATTAGCGGAAGGTCTAAAACATGTTGGGCCAAAATTTCAAGAAGATTCAGTTGATATTTAAAAAGATATTTAAGAAAACCTATGCACCGCAGTCCTTGAAATGGTCGTAGTATTTCATTTCTCCTTTAAAAAAAAAAGATACCTATGATTGGATTTCCTGGTCACTTATCAATAATTTAAAAGTTAACTTCGCTTAGCACCCTTTCTCCTTTAGATTTGGTAAACACGTGTTGTACTGACTTAACAGTCACCGATTTCAAACATTTGTTTCAAGCAAATTATGCAAATAGGATCCTGGTTTTCTTTTATTATTCCAGGCAGTGATCCTCTCTCGCTTTTTTCTAGAAGCGTTTCCTCTAACCAGCTTTCAAAATCGAACAGAATTAGACACGATTAAATAAAAGTTTTAAAGACCGGTTCAAATATAAATCACAATTTTTTTTAAACTAAGGTTATCAAGAGCAGCATGTTGGGGGTTTTCTTTTCACTCCAATTTTTGCAGTTCTACACTCCTAGTCAACACCGTAACATTAAAGTTACGTTAATTACCATAAGACTTTATCTTCAAAAGTTCATATCTTATCAAATAGCCCGAAAATAGTTTTATTATATCCAGAATAAACGAAAATGGCCGAAATGACATCCCCAAATCTATGGCAGACATTATTGGAACCCTTGTAGTTGTTCCTCAGTCCTCACCCAGACGGCAGACCCTTCCTCGTCCCTGCTCATAACATAAACCGTGATGTCTACGTCGAAGCTAATGTATTTCGTTCAGTTGAACCAAAATTGAGTATCTTTCATACGTTATTGTTACTCGTATATCTTGAATTTGGTGTGAATTTTACTTACGTGAAGTCGTTTATTTTTGCTTAAAAGTAAATTAGTACCAAAGTGTAGTCGCCAGAGATACTTCAGTGCCCTTTGCGATACCGGCCATATTTTCGACACTTTCAAGTGAATAACCATATATATTGTTCAAGGCTTCTAGAGACAGGTAGCGTCATCCCCATTGAGCACTGTCGTAACATAAACCAAAATATGATTTTTACCTGAATGTTTTTTTAAGTTTCGCTATAATAAAAATACCTTCGCAAGCTTAAAGGAAAGTATAGATTTTTTGCTGCTCTCCTGATAATGATAGATAATGGTACTAACAATGATCCATTTATAACATGCGTGTCATCTTTCAATAGTCAAAGCGGGAAGGCGGTTGACATTTAACATAGCTAAGTTATGGTGTCTTGTGCCACATAAATCAGAAAAACGTAGGACATTTGTATATTTTCATTGTTTTTCAAGAAATATGTCCCCGGGTGACTTCCTAGCTGCAGCATGACATCTTCATCCATTTAACTGCTGAATTTGCGTCAGTCTGGCTTTGAGTAATTACATTATGCTTTGTCAATTACACTTACAATTATGGTAAATCTTACAATGGGAATTACCAGTCCTATTATCAAATTACAATTACAGCTAAATTAATATTAAAATACAAAATTAAAAAATTACTATTACAATTACCTTAAAATGTGTAATCAATTACATTCCAGTTGAATTACGATTACAAATACTCCAAGTCTGCTGTCAGCACACAGCCCTGATGTAAAGGGGGCGGGGCTTAGGCAGGCAGAGATGCTGACCCAATTCAACTTCCTTTGCTCCAGAAGCACCACCCTACTTATAAAAAAAAACCACCTTGGAGCCTTTGGCAGTTGTTTACAGTTTATCAGGGCAACCGCGCAACAACCAGATCCCCTCCGCATAAGTAAGTAGTTTGACCTCGACCCGACCAAGCAACCCCGCATGACCCAACGCGACCTGACCCTCATTCTAGCACAAAAGTCAAACTGTTAACATGGCCTCTTCCCATCCATCTCATGTTCAATTTGCCACTGCATCGTCGATAACTAGAGGTTTAGAAGTAAAAAAAAAAAATTTTGTCCTCTGTAACCCCCTGTGGCAAGCGTGCCCAGGCGCAAAAATTCCCGTTGCCAGGACATACGTGGTTGCCAAGAATCTTTCAAAATGCAAATAAGGCACGAAGTGCCGTTCCACCACTCCGAAACTGAAATCAGGAATGTGCAGAAAATGACCGCTCAAAATTTTTTTTATTAGTTTTCGTCTCGTCACCATTTTTGTTGTGTATGCCTCCACCAGTTTTCTTGTCAGAGCTTACTGCCATCTAGCAGTAGGTTATGACTAGAAAACTGGTCGAAAACAGGGTTGGCCGGTAAACTGTAGCTGCTCCCCTTTGGGCTTTCATCCAAGGGCTAAGGCTAAGTAAAGCCCAAGGTGGAAATATGTCGTTGATTAAGTTCATATGTTACTATAAAGTGAATGACTTTTTAAAACACAATTATTAATTTTATGCCTATAATAGACATTTTAACATAGTTATATAAATTGATTTAATATTTTATGGCATTTTAACCTTAGCCTAATTAATTTTGTTAGAATTATGTTAAAATGTTGTTGAGCTTTGTTAAATCAAATTAATAGATATTTAAAATTAAAATATTATAATAGCAATAGACCTTAGGATAGCCTAGCTTTAATATACCAAGCCTACTTATTTCCATCGAACTACTATTCAGAGACATTTTAATGTTAATTATGGGTGTTATGATGTTAAAAAGGTTCAGTGTATTTTGTAAATCGAATGTCATTTTTTAATTATATTATCAAAGGCTGTAGCTAATTAAATCTGTATTTATTGATGTGCAAATTCGGCAGTCGAGTTGTCAGTTGTGAATATTTAGTGTGGGGTCAGTTTCATATTGAATTAAGCCATGAATTCATGAGACGTTAATTTTTGGTAATTTATGCGAAGTCATTAGATTTTTTTTCTTTTAGTTTTGATAAGCCTAGTTTATGCTGATTAATTTATAGGCTGAATTTTTACAAGGTTACCTTTTTTATAGCCTGTTTTTGAAGGCTGTTGTGCCCTAACCCAACACTGGGTCCCATAACCTTGCCTAACCTAGAGCATTGCTCCCTAACCCTACTCTGGGTCCCTTAACCCAGACGCCGAGTCCCTTAACCATGCCTAACATAGGGCATAGTGCCGTAACCCAGTGTTTCTCAATCCCTTCACGACCCAGAGTAAAGGAAAGAGAAAGAAAATGTACAGTGATATATACATTTTATTTTGAAAAAAAATAATGTTTATGTACAGCTTTTCATTCACAAAACTAAATTAGTGGGATCCATGGCACTGCTTTTCCCTTTAACAAAACTAAACTAATAGGATTCATGGCACAGCTTTTCATTCACAAAAATAAATTAATAGAATCCATGGCATTGCTTTTCATTCACATAAGTAATTTGGAAAAAAATAATGTTTATGTACAGCGTTTCATTCACAAAACTAAATTAGTGGGATCCATGGTACTGCCTTTCCCTTTCACAAAACTAAACTAGTAGGATTCATGGCACTGCTTTTCATTCACAAAAATAAATTAATAGAATCCATGGTCACTGCTTTTCATTCACATAAGTAATTTGGAAAAAAATAATGTTTATGTACAGCGTTTCATTCACAAAACTAAATTAGTGGGATCCATGGTACTGCCTTTCCCTTTCACAAAACTAAACTAGTAGGATTCATGGCACTGCTTTTCATTCACTAAACTAAACTAATAGTAACTTGTGGTTAAAAGAAGAATTCAGTTACGTAACTCAAATTCACTGAAAGCATGATAATTTTCCTGTGTCCCTGCAACCCATCAAAATTTATCTTGTGACCTTTAGTTTGAGAACCACTGCCTTAACCTGACTTAGGGTCCCATAACCTAGTCTAACCTAGGGTATTGTGCCCTAACCCCACTCAGGGTCCCTTAACCTACCTAGGGTATCATGGCTTAAATTGACTCAATGTGGTGCTTTGCCAAGTTGTTCTATAAAGATTTTAGATATTTTGGCCATTTGTAATGTAGTTCATGCCACCCGGCTAAAGTATTGCAAACCAGCAGTTGCACTATGAAACAACTGTTAGGAGAGGGCAGATAATGGGAACAGGTTTAGAGGGTAAAGAAAACTGATCCACCTATCCTAATTTATTAACCTTATTAATACAATAAACATCAAAAGAACATTAACTTAATCTGTCGATCTTAATACTGCAACGACCATTAAAAAGAACTTTCACCTAATTCTTCAGTCTTAATACTACAGCGACCATCAAAAAGAAACTTCACCTAATTTATAAGTCTTATTACTACAGCTCACCAAATATTCGTAGCAATACTTAGCAATTTAGTAAACACAACCAACATACAGTCTCAAACATTTCTTGTCCAAAATAAATAACAATGTCACACACTCTTGCTCCCCAATGTCTTTCACCTGAGTAAGTTCTGAGAATCTCAAATCACAAGAGCAAATACTTTCATGGGAAAGTACACAACCATCAATTGAGCCCCAAGAGTTTAGCAGACTGTTTATGAACAACTCGACAGTGGCCTGACCAAGTGCTTTTTTTTCTGCAATCTGGCGGCTTCACATTCTCTCCCTATGTTCTCACTCCTCTACCTTATCTCTCTGTTTCCAACTACTCTTCCATTGTCTCTTTCTTCAGAGAAGTTCTTTCGCTGTTGTTTCGTCGTTCATTCCATAACTAAATTCTGAATCCCCTGTCCTTTGAAGGAAAATCTCCGTTCTTAGGTTTGCGCTTCTTTTATTTCTTGCTCTCTGTCTTATCCTATTACAGCTGAAGGCTCACATAGCTCAGGTGAAGGGGAGCCCCATCGCTCTACCCTAACACACTTAAGCAAACTGCAAGGAAAAGATAAAAAAAAATTCAATATTCAGACAATCATAAACTAACAAACACAAAATAAATATAGTAAAAAACAAAACACAAATGTAACAATGTAATGATTTTCAAAACACATACGTAATCACACAAACCCAAACTTCTAAATGCCACCACAATATAGAAGAAGAAGAATGTTTAACAGAGGTATAGTAAAAAGAAGGAAGGAGTTTGCAGCTAGAGGCTGAAGGGATGCTGTAAAAAAAAAATAAGTAAGTAATGCTTCCCATGGTGCACTGTAGGCATACTTAAGGGCCTTTGCAGTGTCCCTTTGCCCCTAGCTGCAAACTTCTTTTGTTCCTTTTTAATGTACCTCCGTCCATATTCCCTTTTCCTCCTTCTGACTTTCCACCCTCCCTAACAAAAGTTCATGAGACACTTCCTGATTTAAAATAACCTAAAACAATGTGTCTTATGTGACCATGAGTGACCCAACAAGCATTTGGCTGGCCAACAGATACAATCCACTAGCACTGCCAGAGAGATCTTTAGCATTGTTGATAGCAATCAGAGATTGTTACTCTAAAGGGTGGGAAGCCAGAACCATAATTTTCTAAACTTACATAAGTGTACTGAAATACTTGGTTGGGTTTGCAGTTCAATCTAGCAGAATTTAAACATCCTTTTTATAGAAGCAGATGTTGCCTGTGAAACCTTGAACAAATTAAAAGGTTCCTTAGAGTAACATGGGTAATTTTGTCTTTCAGATCGATGCACTAGAATAGTTCTAAAACGTACATCAATAGATGTAGTGTACTAGACACATTTGCCACTGGACCTCCATACTGCACAGTAGGTATTTGTTCATTTTTTTAGTTCTATGGGAAAGACGATGACAGTGAAGGTTTTAATCTATTGTTTATGCAATGGGTTGTTTGAAGAAAAAAAAAGCTACCTAGAATTGTGATTTTTATGTAGCTGCAATGCCCTAAGGATGCAGTATTTGTTGAACCCTATGGGGAGGGTAGGGTAATTGTACCTGGGCATCACTATAGGTGTCTGCAGCATCCCTTAAGAGCCCCCAGCTCTACCCCCGGTTTAGTCTTTTTACTTTACCTCCATTACTGCTTTCTTTCTCTAGTGTTGCTTTCCATACCTCTGTTGGCAACCAAATGTAGAATTAAAGCAACAATCAAAGCAAAGGCAGATGATTTCATGTTAAAATATGTAAGGCTATCCAGACAAAAATTCTTAACCTAATTGATCCTTAAACTATTGCTAATAAATGGAATTTTGGCCCCTTTACAACCTTGCGTGCTCAAAATTAGAACATTGTAAATATAGCTATATTTACATGAAATATTAACAATGAAATTCTTTTATCTTAAAAAATAAGGAATTTCTCTGGAGAATATTCCACTTTCACACCTCATACCTCAAGCACACATCAGTTTTCTATAAATACTTAACCTTTGAAACCCAACTGACGAAAAACAGTTGACAGTATATGTACTTGTGTATACTATATATAGTAACACTTTCATATTACTTTTTCCTTCATCCTAAGGGCTTCAATCTGGTTTAGGTTAGCATAAGTCTTCTCAAAATGAAAATGATTTCCAAACTCCATACATTACCAAAGTACTTGGCCAGAAGCTCCACATATCAATGGGTACTTTCTTCTAAAGTTAATAGCTCATTGTCGTCCTATTCAATTGCACAAACAAAATATTTGGTTGGGTTTATAGTTCAATCTAGCAGAGATTTAAAACATCCTACTTTTAGAAGAAGATGCCTGTGAAACCTATAACAAAATTTGAAAGTTCCTTAGAGTAACTTGTGTATTTTGTCTTTCACACTGACGCACTAGAAAAGTGTCCTTCACCTTACATTAATAGAGGTAGTGTACAAGAGTCATTTACCATTGGACCTCCATAAAGCACAGTTGGTATTTTGTCGATTTTCTGGTTCTGTAAGAAAGATGATGACAGTGAAGGTTTAATTCATTGGTTATGCAATTTGTTGTTGAAAAAAAAAAATTAAGGGAAAAGTGCCCAGATGTTTTTATTTAGCTGCAATGATCCAAAGATGAAGTGTATTTGTTGAACCCTATACAGCATTTTGCCCCTGAGGGAGGGGTGGGGGAATTGCACAAAGGACACTTACTAGAGGGAGTTTTCCAGCATCCCTTAAGCCTCCAGCTCTACCCCGCACTGAATGACCTTATAGGCCTTAGTGCTTGGCCTTTGACCTAAACTCTGTATTCCATTCAATTCTATATTGCTAGCACTAACCCTTGTTTAGTTTTTTACCTCTCCATTACTGCTTTCTTTTTCAGTATTGCTTTCCAACCTCTGCTGTAGCCACAAATGAGAGTTAAAGCAACAATTAAAGCAAAGACAGATGGTTTCAAGTGAAAATATGTAAGGCTATCCAGACAAAAATTCTTGACACAATTTATTCTTAAAATTAACTTACAACTAATAAATGGAATGTTGGCCCTTTTACAACCTAGGTTCTCAGAATTAGACATGATTTATAAACAATGAAATTCTTATTTCTTGAGAAAATAGAATATTTCTCAGGAAAATTCTCCACTTCACACCTTATACCTCAAGCACACCAATTTTCTATAATAACTATTTAATCTACGAAATCCAACTGACAAAAAACAGTTGACAAATGTACATATATATAGTAAAACACTTCATATTACTTTTTTCCTTCATCCTAAGGGCTCCAATCTTGTTGATTAGGTTAGCATAAGACTTTTTAAAACTGACAATCATATGCAGCTCACATACACTGGCAAAGTGGACAAGAAGTTCCACATTCGATGGATAATTTCTAAGGTTAGTAGCTCATTATTTCCCTGTTCGATTGCATGGGAAAAATAGTGATGCATACCATTATGAAAGAAGAGGCAGCCTAAGCTCTGAACTACCTTTGAAAAATATGCACTTTCACAAAGAGGACATAACACTTAATAACCCATAAACTCTAGGGATCGTTCAATAGCAGACTTGACAATGTTGAAAGTTGACATGGCCTCCATGTTACCTTTTGGACAATTGATTTACCAAATACAGCAGTTTAGCTGAAATGACACTACGTAATCTTATTTTAGATCCAACTATTGAGAGGGGAGAAGTTAGGCTCCTATAACAGGAAAAAGAGAAATTCTAATATTTAAAACTAAAACAAAAATAGATAAATACTTTTAAATAAGGAATTATTAGACTTTTTTTTTTCATGCAAACCAGCCCACAAACCCATTGCCGTTAATTAGAACCCAAGTTTTTCCCCCTTATACTGATAAAGTAAATTTCTTTTCCCTTTTTGTATACTAAAAAAGAAAAAAAAAACGTTATTGTAATTTAAAAAAGTAATAAAAAATACACTTTAATGTAATTCAAAAAGAAAAATAAATAATAAACCTCTTTAACGTAATTCAGTGCAACTGTGGGGTTGGCTCACAGTTCCACCTTTGGATTCTTGTACTTCACCTTTATTTTCTTGATCCTGATTTTGCTGTCCAAGCACTCCAACTTCATATTCTTGCTTAGGTAAGTGCTTCTAGGATGAAAGTATCCCAGTGCTTGGCTTGACAACCTAAATTTCAATGAATGAAATAGTCATAAACCCTTTACTTGGATATTGATATATGTTCATTGTTGTATGTAATATCTTGTCAAGAGCTAATGTGTTGGTGTTGAATTGTTTTACAGAGTGTAACAACTTTGAGTATAAGATTTGCATGTGGGTTGCCATGTGTTTTATGGCCTGTGAATGGCCTAGCTACAAAATCCTCTTTCTCTCTCACTCTCTCTCTCCTCAAATCTTCAGCTAGAACCCTTATGGACAGGGCCAACAAACTAAAATGGACCCCAGAGTGAAATCAGTCTGGAGAGAGAGAGAGAGAGAGAGAGAGAGAGAGAGAGAGAGAGAGAGAGAGAGAGAGAGAGAGAGAAAGTTATAGTAAATGGTGATAAATTCAGCAGGAATCACCAGAAATGGTGATAAATTCAGGAAGAATCACCAGAGAGTATGACTGAATTTTCTCCTCGCTTAAGTATTACTTTTCATGTTGCCTTTGTTCTAGCTGTTAGACGGTAAACAAAATTGGCTAGCTTGTTATATCGTAACATAAAGAACGAAATGGTTAGCTTGTTATATTGCTGCACTTATTTTTTTATTGATTTATTTTAGTTTTATGTATTATTTTATTTATTTTTATTAATTTCTTTATTTTTTTATTTTATCTATTTATTTATTTTTGCTTAGTTACTTCGAAAAACCAAGTGTGCAATTTGCAGTTACTATAAACAAATTAAATGGAACCATTCCAGGTACGTAGTGGTTATTTATCATCACAAAAACCTATTATCTTAAATGTCTGAGTTTATGATCTGCCCCTTTGCTGACTTCTGGTATTCTTTTAAGTGAAAAAAAATTACTTGAAGTCAACAAATCAATTAAGTCTTTCTCGATGTGTCACACCCTTATGACCTGTGTGTTCTTAATGAATGACCCAGTCCCCATAAGCAGAGAGTGCAAATCGGCATTTAATTTGTAAGTGTTAACATTTCACAAGCAAAGTGTCCCATTTTGGAAAACAACATATCCCACTTAGCATTCAATACTCATCAATATGCTGACTTGCTGATATGGAAAAACTACTGAATGAAAATAATAGCTCACCATATATCGGTTTGAAGTGTCGGAGCCTACTCTGTATTCTAAGCAGTTAGCCTGCTTAGGTAAAACCTTAGGTACAAGTTATACTCAGGTTCCAACTTCTTGTTTATATCGTTGTATATACCCCGTTTTCGTATTCTCACTATTCGCATATTTTTTTCTGGGGAGTATTAAAGAGAAATAGATTAACATTTCTGGGAGATTAAAGAGATAAATCTCTCTCTCTCTCTCTCTCTCTCTCTCTCTCTCGCTCTCTCTCTTTCTCTCTCTCTCTCTCTCTCTCTGGCTGGAATGGTTAGAAGTAGTACGTATATATTTATAAGGACAATAATGTTTAAGTTGACTTTGAGATATTAACAATATAATGTTCAAAGATTAATACAGTAATATATTTGATGTACGATATTCTAAGGTATACATTTAGTATTTGAATTTTCAAGATAGGCAGTTATAAGCTTTTTTAGATGGGGTTCTGAGTATCCCCTCGTGTCTGGGGGGCGTCCACTGTATACCGAAATTTAATCATTTGCCAAAGTTAAACAGTACAGCTATATATATGATGAATAATTCAATTGTTTAGATAAATGTTGCTTCGGGTTGCTTCGCTCGCTATATTCATTTACAGTTGTTTATAACAAGTATTATTATCATATTGGTACTATATACAGAATATAAACGTTGTCATTGTACACCATTTACGTTTGATATCGTTTACATTCTCAAATCCTGGCTAATTGAGTACTACTAACATCTTCGTTCTTATTGCTTGTTAGAAGAAATATATTCCATATAGAATTTCTTGTCAATTAGCAAAGTTGGGTTTAAAATGTGGACACTTTTTGATTGATTGTAAGTGTGATTTCGCAAGTTCCGGACATCACTTGTGCCTTCCCATTATTCGTTTTATTCAGCTTCGGCTATAATCTGCCGCTTTAATTTACTGGTCTCCTTCCTTAAGATCTCCATTGCGTGAAGCCACCACTAAGAATTGGCATTGTTAAACAACTTAACACCTTTAACACAGCTTTTCATGAACGCTCGATAGCTACGACAAAATACGTACATAAGTAATTAGCCGTTTCTCAATTAGGTTTTCTTAGTCGGTACAGGTTCACAATCGATTCATTCTCAAATCTATAAACAAAATTTTTAGTAGATAATGAAGTAGCATCACAAGTACTGTATTATGGTCGATGAAATAGAGAGAGAGAGAGAGAGAGAGAGAGAGAGAGAGAGAGAGAGAGAGACTATTGTACCGGTTTCAAATCCCCAAATATACGTACTAGTATTGCATCACCCATGTTTTTTTATTATTATTATTATTGCCATGTCCCTAGGTTAGGTTAGGTTAGTTTAGGTTAGTTTAAAGAAGTATCTTTAAGAGAAATTGGGTGTGGGAAACATAGTGAGATTATTTTCAAGAAGATTATATGGTTATGGTCAAATAGTGTTTTGTTTTACCAACGAAAACTTAAAAATGATATGCTATGATTTATTGGAATAATTTATTTTCTACTGTTTAACTTGCACATTATATATATATATATATATATATATATATATATATATATATATATATATATATATATATATATATATATATATTACATTTTCATTCTAATAAATAATTCATGAATATCCTATCCTAAAATTCCTGTATCTTTAACTCACCGTATTTTCCATAGGGCTTTCCTACCCTCCACAAACAAGAACAACTACAGCAAGAACAAAAACAACAACACAAACAAGATCAACAACAACAACAACATAGTAGATTGTAGGCTTACTCTCCGAGTAAGCGAAAATGTCATGGTGTGTGAGAAAAATTCATATTGAGCCAAGTACCACGAACTAACTAATCAGCTGTTATTGTGGGTTGACATCGATTCTAAGAACAGAAAACTGAATTCGACAGGTATATGACAACAGAGCCGAGATTTACTTGTACTTCTCTGATGGCTGAATGGACAAAGTCACTGTCAAGTAGAATCTGACTGGTGACGAAGCCTTTAGCATTTATGATTCCACTTTGACTGTAAGTTATTCCCGGTGTATAGTGAATTGGATATGAAATAGTGTGTGTGGCTTAATATCTGTGAATGTAAAAACATATCCGGGTGAATGAATTTTATCACATCACCGTGATTAATATGCACTCATTAAGCTACAAATGTCCTTTGATATCTAATTCGGTCTACCTCGGAATTAATATATTTTTATATGTTAGCCGCAGAGGAATTCTTTAGCTGATAAGAAATTCCTCCTCGGTTACATATACGAAAAATATATTATTTCCGAGGTTAGAGCGAATTAGATATTAAAGGACATTTGTAGCTTAATAAATGCACACACACACACAAATATATATATATATATATATATATATATATATATATATATATATATATATATATATATATATATATATATATATATATATATATATATATATAATATATATATATATATATATATATATATATATATATATATATATAAATCTGGCATATAATTATTTGCCTATGAGTAATAATTATTACTCAAGGTCTAAGATAATATTTGACTTGTTCTCTCTCTCAGTTTCCTTACTGTTTTGATAAACAAAGTTATTTTTTATCATAACGTATATCTTTCAAAAATTTTTATAATTGATATTTGCGAACGATTTGTCTCATATGCAACTGCTCTGTGCAATGTTTGTGTTTGTTTATAAGAGCAACTGTTAATAATATGAAATTAAAATTCGGGTCAATAATTACCAGCTGTTCGCTACTTTCCCGCCAAGCTTCATCAAGACATAAAAATACAAAGTTGAAAAATTAGCCTTAAGAAAATAATGAGCTATTCACTTCAAATAAGCTCAAGGTAAATAATGCTGTTTCTGGGAAAATAGTACCAGCACTCAAGTACCTAATTGCCAGTACTTTTGAAAAACTTACAAAAATATCAGCTATTAATCGAACCGACTTGTGATGGTGAGAAATAGGCGGTAATTGAAGAGGATTTTTGAGGTCGCTGGAAATTTTAAAAAAAAATTCTGTTTCGGAGGAAAGTAGAACCGATCTAATTAGTTCACAGTCATGGACCGAGTTTGTGTATTAGAGCAGTTTCATTTATTTCCGGAATCTGGTCGCCAGATCTTTGATTTATCAAGAATATCCACATAAAACTTGAATTACATCACGCGGATTCAAAACTCTCGTTAGTAGATTGAGAAAATTTTTGGTGAAAGTACCGATGTTCTGTTGTACACGCACTTCACTAAAGTGCTCTAAAAAATCCGCGAGTTTCTTCGGCACAATTGACTTTAAAGCAAACCACTCAACCGACACCTGCATCTACATGCTGAAAGAATTGCTGAACTACTACCTATCATCAGCCTCTCGTATTTTCCTATGTTTTGTAGATGTGAGAAAAGCATTTGACAGAGTAAACTACCTGAAGCTCTTCCTGAAGCTGCATAAAAGGGGCACGCCCCTATGTCTAATTGGCATTTTACATTGCTGGTTCTCCACACAGCAATTCTGTGTCAAATGGGGTAACGTATTATCGTACACCTTCGGCTCAGTAAACGGGCTTCGGCAAGGGGGCATTCTCTCTCCATACCTGTTTAATACGTACACAGATGCCTTGAATGTCAAACTAAACTCACTCCCAATCGGATGCACCTGTCAATGAAACAACTATAAACAACCTCTGTTACGGCCGACGGAATGGTTCTGATTTCCCCATCAGTGCATGGCCTCCAACGGCTCATCGACACTTGCCGCCAATATGCAGAAGAATTTGATATAATCTACAACGAAACCAAGACCAGTGCATGTCGCTGCTCCCGAGATCGCTTAAGCATCTGCAGAACCACAAATCTTCCTCGGAAACCATCGGCTGGAATTTGTGCGCGAATTTCTGTATTTGGGTCACATTATCACCGACGACCTAAAAGATACGGCAGACATTGAACAGAGGCGTCGTAAACTATGTGCAACTGGCAACATGATTGCAAGGAGGTTTGCCTTCTGTCACCGAGACGTGAAACTGCTGCTCTTCCGCTCGTACTGCTACAGTATCTATGGGTGTTCCCTCTGGACGAACTATACCCGAGAGACCATGAGACGATCACTCTTGTGCACAATGACATTCTGAGACGCCTCACTAACACTCCAACGCTACCACTACCGCCACACAGATGTTCTTAGAAAACCACCTGGACAATTTAAAAATCATTGTAAGGCGACAATGTCTAGTCTGGTAACCCGAGGGAAAAACAGCGGCAACTCGCTCATACAAAGCATCCTAAGGAGTGAAGCAAGAAGAAGTTCTAAATTGTGGGAAAGATGGGAAAATGAGGCCTTTGTCCCCTAAAGGACTTAATCTCTGTATTGGCAAGATGTCATCTGCAGATTTTGTCATTATTATATTTATTGCTGATATTTTATTTTTCATTATTACTGTTATTCTGTCAAGTTAAAGTTTTTTTCTACATTCAATCTTCGTATTTAGCCCTATGGAACCTGACTACTGTAACCAACCTAAGGTCTCTTGTTGAAATTTAAGTTATATAATCTGTGCACTAACTGTTATAACTCTCAATGCATTTTTTTCTCACCAATAATATTACTGTTATTACCCGTATTATGATTACTAATTCTTTATGCTACCTCAGCTATTTTGTGGATAAGTGCCGATTACTCATTTTTCTTATCATGTTGTCTCATATATCTAGATTGTGTATGTTACTGTGTATTTTGTATATTCATTGTATATGGCCTGAGCCGAAATAAAGGATATTATTATTATTTATATTATTAATACAGTATTGAGCCGCGGTCCATGAAAGTTTTAGCCACGGCCCCGGTGGTGGTAGCCTGTCCTATAGCGTTTCCAGACGCACGATTATGGCTAACAGTAACCTTAAATGAAATAAAAGCTACTCAGGCTAGAGAGGTGAAATTTTGGTATGTTTGATGATTGGAGGATGGATGATCAACATAGCAATTTGCTGCCCTCTAGCCTCAGTAGCTTCTAAGATCTGAGGGCTGACAGAAAAAGTGCTGCCGGACGGACAAAGCCATCTCAATAGTTTCCTTTTGCAGAAAGCTAAAAGGTGTCAGCGAAAACCACTCGCCCTGAAAACATCCAGTTTTTGATTTGAAGGTCCAGTTTCGGTCTAGAGTTCTGAAGTCGCAATGCATTACTACCCTAATGCTGTCCTCCTTGTCTGTTAATACATTTGACTTATTTATTAATCTGTTAATTATTATTTTTCGTTTTAGAAAGTGAAATATCTTCTTTCTGTCTTTCCCTTTACCTTCTCTCACTTCCTAATGAGCGCCATATCCTTGGAAGCTTAAATACAAGTCAACAGCCTTTGTGGTGGGTTTGTTCCAAATTAATAGACTTCCTCCTCCTCCTAATAATAATAATAATAATAATATTAATGATAATAATAATAATATAATAATAATAATAATAATATAATAATAATAATAATAAATTTCCGTTTCAACAAATACGATATTCAACAAGCATCACTTTTCGATGTTTTATATAGATACTCTCAACTAGACAGCAGATACAGATTTCATATATCTGGATTTGCGTATACGTATATTCATTATGTAAAAACAGTTTCCTCTAACTATTCAGGACTTCCTGCTTTCACCTGCTTTCATAAAACTCTTTGGAAATGCTCTCTGAAAACCTGATATCCTCTTAGGATATATCTGAAGGACAAATTCCAACTCTTGGTCATTCAGTCACCCAGAAGGCTACGAGTTCTCTTGGGCTTATGAGTACTTACACCCGACAAGAGCGGATGTTGCACCGATGCTGATACAAACCCAACTTCGTCATGGTGACGCAAAGGAATATATATATATATATATATATATATATATATATATATATATATATATATATATATATATATATATATATATATATTATATATATATATATATATATATATATATATATATATATATATATATATATATATATATATATATATATATATATATATATATATATATATATATATATATATATATATATATATATATATATATATATAGTATATATATATATATATATATATATATATATATATATATATATATATATATATATATATATATATATATATATATATATATATATATATATATATATATATATATATATATATATATATATATATATATATATATATATATATATATATATATATATATATATATATATACATATATATATGTGTGTGTGTGTGTGGTGGATGTAAAGGAGCAGGCCGCACGACTTTTGCAATGCTTTACAGCAAAACAAAAATAAAAAAAACTGCGAAAAACCAGCAGGTTTCTACAGTGGCATACATAAAAAGATAAAGTTGTCTATAAAATTTAAGCTATGGCTATTCGTTATACAATATCCTCTAAGTTTACATTTATTATTATTATTATCATTATTATTATTGTTATTATTATTATTATTATTATTATTATTATTATTATTATTATTATTATTATTATTATTATTATTATTATTATTCAACCAGACCACTTCTAAGTACTATAACTTTTCCTAATACCTACTACAATTATGGGGGACTACTGTGGGAAACAGGTTTCTCGGTGGGAAAACACAAAATTGAGGCCACTAGCTAACCAAAACAAACCCTACCTAACCTAATCTAGGACGCCGTATCTATCTTAACTCGCCACCACTACGAAAATCTACAGTTCTCAGACCAAGCTTCCCTTAAATGAAGGCTAGTAGAGATGAGAGGCTGCTTGCATGAAACATGAAGCTTGCGTATAAGTTCCTTATCAAGTAATTTGAAGTCAAATGTGGCCAAGTAACCAAGGAATGTTTGTTTGTTTGTTTGTTTGTTCGTATGGTGTTTTTACGTTGCATGGATCCAGTGGTTATTCAGCAACGGGACCAACGGCTTTACGTGACTTCCGAACCACGTCGAGAGTGAACTTCTATCACCAGAAATACACATCTCTGATCCCTCAATGGAATGCCTGAAAATCGAACTAGCGTCCACCGAGGTGGCAGGCGTCAAGACCACGCCAGGGAATGTGCCTTCCTTTTCTACCATGTTTCCGCACCAACTCTTTACACCACGCCACTTCCTCTCCACATTATTAGTATATGTGTGGGTGTCAGGATCGACGAAATTGACACTGTGGTTGACGGTCAAATGCTGGAAGCCTTCCTGTCTCAGATAGTCGCACAAACACCAGCAGTCGTCGGGAATAATTGTTGTGCCGAGCTCAATATTTTGTTTGATAACAGCCAAAAGTGTGCTGTGATCTCTGGTTTCCACAGGGATCATGTAGATGGAACTTTCTAGACTTGCGACAAATGCTACCAAATACCCATTTGCCCTTTCTGTGACCCGGTCAACATTGTAGTATTTCTGTCTGCCAAACTTGGATTCATCCACTTCAACAATCTTGTTGTTTCCTCTAGTTTTCTTGGTGCAGCGAAGAACCCAAGGAAATGGCACTTCCCCAAGAAAGGAAGACCAGTCGTCGATTGTCGGCTTGGTAGATTTTCGTTCTGAAACAACTTAACTTTATAGGGGAACCAATCCTGAATCCAAAACAGTGCGACCTTCATATTTTGTTACAGTATCCGATTTCACTTCGGAAAAACACGTTCCCACAAAAACGGACTCTTTAAATGAGCAGCGCTTTCTCATGGTCATGTTAGTTTTGGTATTATGTATGACTAGTCGTAATGAGCAGTTTGTACCTCACAAATCATACATATACACAGACACACACACACAACACACACACACACACACACACACACACACACATATATATATATAATATATATATATATATATATATATATATATATATATATATATATATATATATGCCTAGGACTGGATAAACTTTATAAATTTTAAAAGTTCAAGTAAAATCTATGGATTTTAGTGAGTGATGACTGTCTGGTTCAAATGAACAAAAAAACGCAAGTGTGATGCTTTTAAAAGGCCCATGTGAAAACTATAGGTTTGTTTGTGTGAACTTACATTCTGCAGTAATTGACATAAAGGTATATGTACTCTTTATCCCTCACACTTTAACACCAAAATTACTTCCACCTCGTGTTTTCAAGTTTTCAAAGGATATCAACGACGTTCTGCCGTATGCGCTTATTTGAATGTTGATTGATTCATTTATGACTGATAAAACTGGCGTCACCACCCTTAAGGCATTACTGGCGCGGTCAGTTGAATGTCAGTGTATGAAAATGTATAATACTATTCATATTCATACAAACTATTAACTCATGTTTATTAATTAAACAAGCAAATCACATCTTCCTCGTGGATATATGAGGTTTATAACACACAAACACGCAAAGAATTCAACTTGATCCCACAGCAAAGAGAAGCCTTTCAGGGCAGAGTCCACCCTTCAAACCAATCTGCTGATTGAAGAAGTCGTCCACCCAATACATTGAGATCTACACTAACCTAAATTTTCGCTATCCCCCCTGAATTACTTAACAGTAACCGAAAGGTTAATTATGACAAAAATAAATTTGGAATATATTAACACTCGAACGAATAAGTATGACAAAAAATATATTTGAAATATATCAACACTCGAACGATAACTTTTCATAAATGTAAATTTGGAATACATTCGATAAATGTTCATAAATTTACAGGAACTGAGAACTCCATGACCTATTGAAATTGAAAGAGACATTATACATATAATGAGACTCGTGAACTTTCATTAGCTGACAACCTATTCACAAATGATTTCTTAATGAGGGGGATCCTAAATGAGTCGTCGAACGCTGATGATGATTGAATCTGGAAGTGACAACTTGATTTGGGGATAATATTGAAAATGTATTCGTGAAAGGTAATTATTATAGAAAATACTGAATTATTTCTCTCTCTCTCTCTCTCTCCTCTCTCTCTCTCACCTGAAATACCAGTAGCGGATTTATGGCGTCGTTATATATAATTAATATTACATATATATGATACTAATATAAATATGTATATATATATATATATATATATATATATATATATATATATATAATATATATATATATATATATGTATATATATATATATATATATATATATATATATATATATATATAGATATATATATATATATATAGAGAGAGAGAGAGAGAGAGAGAGAGAGAGAGAGAGAGAGAGAGAGAGAGAGAGAGAGAGAGCTTTAACCAGTACAAAAATGTACTCTGTGAGCCCTCATTCGGTATGCGATAGACTGAGTGGAAAATTCGTTGGAAAAGTATCCAAGATTTGCACAAAGACAAGTGAATTCGAACTCGACTTGCAGATGAAGGATTAAAGGAATAATGAACTGAAATGAGCAAGTAACAGATTTAAAAGATGCTCCGATAACATTTGAACTGTTTATTCAATGCAAAAGAAGCAACAAAAATATCACAGAAATATTAGATTTTGAAATAATTTTGAAAGGAGGAAAACTTCTAAAATGTGACCAAGTAAAATCTGCGTCTGAAAATATATCTTCACGGGAGCTACGTTAGAATAAAATTCTGTGCCTTTGCTCGGTTTTATTTGGTCTATTTTGTCTCCCCATTGCTGCTGCAGTGTACTTATCTTCATTGCGTATGAATTCATCGTCTTCCTACAAAGGAGAAGCATATTTTTCTGCAAGGATCAAAAGAGCTTATTTGTGGAGGTCAAGAATACTCCGTCCTCTAATGGAATAGTTTATGAAGTTCGTATCTTTTTATTTTAAGGTCACAACATTATAACCTCTCTCTCTCTCTCTCTCTCTCTCTCTCTCTCTCTCTCTCTCTCTCTCTCTCTCTTTTCCTCTAAGCAGAATAGAAAACGGGAAGACAATATACAACACAACAACAAAATATCACAGTGTTTACAAAACCGATAGACAACTTTCCACTTGCAATGAAACACGTAGTGACTGTAATTACCATTCATGCATTAAACCTCCCGTCCATTCAGAATTTCAATGAGCGTACAATAACTACAACTGACAATACCAAACCCGTTCATTATTTGATTAGTACACAAACTCTGTCGGAAAAGTTCAAAATTCAGTGTAGCGGATGTTTTTATAATGCTTTCCCAGTGTTTTCTCAACAGGTTTGTATGGGCGGGGTGGGGTGGGGGGGGGGGGGGGTTGCCGGTGGTTGGGGACAGAGTAATTTAATCTATTTAAAAGCGAATCAACTTTTTTATCAGTTGATTATAGTTACTTCAACGTGGCCATACCCTTACGAAGGCTTTCGTGAAGGTCTGCTTATAATCGTTGAGCTATCCCTCAAAGAAAACAAAGTAAGGACAAACAATAAATTTTAAGCAATATCCCCGAAATTGACTCCTCCTGATGAGTAATATCGGCGCAATACTCGCCAGTTGTAGTAGCAGAGAGAAAGCTATTATTTACAAGTTGAATGCAGCTGATGCAGCAAATATCTTTCAATAAAAATTTGTTTGAAAGAGGTCTCCTTCCAAATAAGATAATAATAATAATTAATAATAATAATAATAATAATAATAATAATAATAATAATAATAATAATAATAATAATAATAAAACAAAACAAAAAAGTTTAAATACTTTGTATATCATTTGAATTTTTTATCTTGAAAGGAATCAGCTTCTTTATCGGGTCTAAAATATTAACACGTTAGACATTCACTTTCCAATAAACATTTTTGCCCTTTCATTGCTGATGGAACAATTGACTCTCAGTAATTTCAGAAAACAGCTCTTGTTTGACTGGTACAACTCACTCGCATATTTCTTACCGATTTTTTTTTTATTGATTTTGGGAAATGGAAGAGTTGTCGTCCTTTTCTTTGATGTCAGACCTGCCACTACGAAATGACAGATCCTTCAGTAGAATTACGAAACGGAGAGGAGAGATTGGTGAAAGCTTGACCACACAGAAGGATTATACGACCGCAGTCGGTAAATGAAATTGAGGTGTGTAGACCCTCATAAGGTAAGATACAAAATCCCCAAAGCCATCTCTCTCTCTCTCTCTCTCTCTCTCTCTCTCTCTCTCTCTCTCTCTCTCTCTCTCTCTTCAGCAAAAAAAAAAATATTCCACAACATCCCACGTGAAGGAGAGGTAACCTAATCCTTCGATATAATATCAAGATAAAGTCTGCAGTGCAGCTGGCACCCTCGCAATATATGAACGCTTATCTTGAATGTCTATCAGCAATCCAGCGACGGGAGAACGATTTTCCAAATCTCACCGATTCGGGCGAACACTCAAATATTCTGAATTAACGAGAGAGGAGGAAAGTTAGTTGTCCATGAAGTCTTCAGTAGCGAATGGAGTAAAACGAGAAGTCTTTCATTGTACAGATGATTCGAGCGCGAGGAAATTACGAGCCACTTTGAAACAACGAATTCCGCGAAGAGGAATAAATGGCATCATCGTTTGTTAACTGAATGCAAGAGAGAGACTCTCTCGTTTTCT
>NC_087207.1:86279704-86299621 GCF_015104395.2 Macrobrachium nipponense
TTACCTCACGGGAAAGCAAGGGAGGGGTTTCATACAAATGTTGAACTTCTCATGTTGTCTTAATATTTATATTTTGCATCACCATGTGCATCTGTTTCCCATGTTTTACAACTCCAAAGTTCAGGGTTGCCGTTTTTTCTTTATAACACTGGCTTTTATCAGTGACCATACACAGTTCTGATTTTGAAAGAAATCGTAGTAGGAAGTGAACGTTCGTGAGCTTCAATTACGCTGTTTCGTCCCAGCTCATGAAGGCAAAGTAAAGATTTTATTCCTGTGCCGTGACCTGTGGTCGAAAAGTCCACGGAGAGTTGCCAGATGTCACCAGAAAGCCACACTAGTAGACGAAATTCGTCAATACGGCAACCCTGCCCCACCCTGACGCACCAAAAATGAAAAGGTCTTCTCTCTCTCTCTCTCTCTCTCTCTCTCTCTCTCTCTCTCTCTCTCTCAAGAATAAAGCCAGAAGTTTTCAAGATGAATTCCTCTCCCAAAACCCGACAAAGAGCTGAAAACTAACGACACATCAGATTAAATGAGCGGCATTTCTCTCTCAAACCTTTCCCCAATCACCGATTCCTGTTTCTCATTTCGATAAGAAGAGTCAAAGTGGCTTTTCACTCATTGCCATTCGTCCACCGAACCTCAGACTTTATAATACTCTTTTTCCAGTTTTTCAATGCGGTTCCTTAAGAGTCACCGATACGTTGGACTTTCTGCACTGGAAGGAATGGAAAGGTAATAACTACCCCCAGTGCCCAGCTATGGCCCCTATGAGTTGAAAGGGAAATTTGAGAGCAAAAGGTTGGAAATGCGCAACAAGAGGAAAACATCGTAGCTGTATCTGAAACAATTGTTAGGAGAGGGTGGAGAGTTAGATGGAAGAAAGAGAATATGAACGGAGACAGTTAAAGGAATGAAAGGGGTTGCAGCTAGGGGCCGAAGAGACGCCGTAAAGAACCATAGGAATTAGTTACAAGAAAAGATAATCATTTTTATTTAATGGCCCAAAATGGACTAAATCTACCACCAACACAAGGAATTCAGAATGGGTCTATCATGAATTTCTACAGATTCGGTAACATTGCACAGTTCTTTACGGTTCATTACGTTCAAATACTGGTTCAACTTCATATTATTTGGCCTTGTGAATGAATATCATATTCTATACACATTTCTCGCAGCCCACAGAAGAATGGACATTGAGTGGTAGAGTGTTATTTGTCAGCCTGTTCCTGGGCGTTGTGCTTCGTGCGAATTACTGGTTCTTAAGAGACCATCAGGAAACTTGTGATTATATACCACATCTACTGATTCTGCTGAGATTCTTTCTGTCAGCAATGTTGTCACTGAAATCCTTTTCCTGCTTAATCTGCAGTTTTAGCATAAACCAATTTCACGAATATATATATATATATATATATATATAATTATATATATATATATATATATATATATATATATATATATATTGTTTTGATCTACAAAAGCATATCTGAAAATACTGTGAACGTTATATATATGTATATATATATATATATATATATATATATATATATATATATATATATATATATATATATATATATACATATATATATATATATATGTATATATAGTAGAGAGAGATAGAGAGAGAGAGAGAGAGAGAGAGAGAGAGAGAGAGTTATATAGCTCGGAATCCTGCAGTAATGTACAATGAGTTTGATTCCTCGACAAGGCAAACATTTCTGGGTCTAATGCAAGATAAATTAGCTCATAAATGTTTTATGAAAAAAAGAACGATAAACATTTTTGCAAAGAGATTAAGTTAAGTCTTGGTTATTTCTGCATCTGAATGTGACAAATAAAATTTCATTCTAGTTTCCGTTAGTTACTAATATTATATTCTAACTACATTTATATAACACAAACATATATATATATATATATATATATATATATATATATATATATATATATATATATATATATATATATATATATATATATATATATGATATATGTATGTATGTATATATACGTATGTAATGCATATATATATATATATATATATATATATATATATATATATATATATATATATATATATATATATATATATATATATATATATATATATATATATATATATATATATATATATATATATATATATATATATATATATATATATATACATACATATATATATGTGAGATTGCTAACTACACTTTGGTGTAATTAGTTGTATAACTACATACTGTATTTGTACGTAACAATGTATTTATTATAATTGTACCTTTTACTCAAACTGTTGAGTATTGTAATTATTTACTGTTTACCTTATTTTACTGAAATCTACATGTATATTTAGTTTCTGTTAAGCTGCCATACATAATATATGAAACAACGAATTCTGTGTTCTTTCTTGCCCTGCCATGAAACAGAAATACAACATGGCGCAGTGATTGGTTTTGTTTATGCTGTCTACTGTCGTTCAAGAAGTAATGTTAAATCTTTAGTACCCGTACACGATGGAGAAGCAAATCGAACAACTGGCAGCACTTGTGGCAAGGCAAGCAGAGATGGCTCATCATGCCCAAGAAGCAGCTACGAAAAGGGAAGAACGTTTAACCGCAATTCTAGAGGGTTTAGCTGGTACCTCGGGACATCATAGGAATCAGTCTCAGGCAAGGGCAGTTCCTGCACCACACTTGTCGTCTTCTGTATCTCTTAAAGAGTTTGGATCGTGGCGTCACAAGTATGAGGGACATGCAGTGTTGACAAGAATGTCATCTCTCTCTCTTGCTGAGCAGCGGTCAGCATTGATTTCCGTGCTAGACGATGATTGGACCCGCACTTTGAGATATGGTCTTTCACTGGATGATGGGGCAGACTTGAAGACTATATTGGATGCCATGGAGTTGCACTTGCGCAACCAAGGAATGTCATCGTGGACCGACGCGACTTTCATACAAGAGTCCAGGAGTTGCACGAGACCTTCGATGATTTTTTGTGCGGCATTAAAGAGATTGCTTCTTTCTGTGATTTTTGTGAAACCTGCATGGACAGCAGACTACGAGACAGGATCGTCGTTGGAACCAGAGATGAAGAGGCTTTGAAACGTATGTTAGAAGAAAAGAACTCACTTTTGCAGATGGCTATTGATATTTGCAGAGCATCGGAAAATGCAAATGCCAGTCGTGCTGTTATTCGGGGCAGTGAAAAGTATAATGTTTCAAGAGTGTCCCAATTACAAGCAAGGTCAGAAGGCAGCCCATTTAAAGCAGCAGTGCTTTAGGTGTGGAGGTGAGCGCCATCGTGATAAGATGGCATGCAAGGCTCTAAACAGGGACTGCAAACAATGTGGTAAGAAAGGTCACTTCGCAGTGGTGTGCAGGTCAAAGGTACAGCCACTGTCTCCTCAGAAGAAGAAAACGAATAATAAAAGCTGTTCAAGCCTTCAAAGCAGAATCTATATCGTGTCATTGGAGATATTTACAGCACTGTGCGTCCATCATGTCCAACCCCCCTCAGATTTGCATCAGTACCACTCACCCCAAAGGATCAAGTTCAGTTATGTGGACACCTGACTCTGGAGCAGAGACAACTGTGATAGGACTTGAGAACGCTAATCTCTTGGAATTCATGAGAGTTCACTGGAGCCGATCATTATGGTGGTCTTATTGCAGCAGATCGTCAAGCTCTCACTAACATGGGTACTTTTGAGGCTTTTTTAACTTTGGGGAATCGTAGTACGACAACAGTTGTGTCAGTCGTCAAGGAAGTGAAAGGTGCACTTCTGAGCTGGTTTGATTGTGTAGCACTGGGATATACCAGAAAATTTTCCAGCGCAAATACAGCATGTTACCATGTTCAGTGTCGCAACCACATATAGCATCAAGAACCAAGAAGGTTTTGGAGCCACAAGTGACTTCTAACACACAGGATGTTTGTGCAGTCTGCAAGTACCAGCAGTTTCGTGTCTGTACCAGTGGCATTGCCAAGATGGCCACACAGCAGAGACCCTACAGAAGCAGAGCGTGCAGAACATGCAGCTTCCATCATTTCTGCTTATCCTCATGTATTCGATGTTTTCAGCTACTCTAAGGGAAATGCAGGGAGGTCCTATGAGGATCCAGCTGTCAGCAGATGCACGTCCTTTTTGCAGTGACCGCACCACGCACCATTCCGTATTGTTGGAGATCGGATATTAAAGCTCAGCTAGATGACTTGCTTGCTAAGGATATAATTGTGAGGTTGATTACCCCACCGAATGGTGTCATCCGATGGTCCCTATTGCAAAGAAGATGGGTGGTGTGCGGTTGTGTGTGGACCTTACAAGACTTAAAACCGCTATGTGCGCAGACGCTACATATCCAGTTCGAATCCCCTCATGATGCTATATCGTCAATGGATGCTGGAGCCAGGTGGTTTCACTACTTTTGGATGCGAAAGATGGGATACTTCCAAATCAAATTGCTGAAGAAGATCAGGATCTTACTTGCTTCATCACACCTTGGGGACGTTACAAATTCAAACGAGCTGTAATGGGGCTTATATCATCTGGAGATGAGTACAATCGTCGAGGAGATCAAGCTTTGGGAGATATTCCACGTACTGTCAAAATTGTTGATGATATTTTGGTGTACGATTCTAGTTACCGTGACCACTTAGCCCATGTGATCACACTTGTGCAAAAATGTGACAAATTTGGAATGACCTTAAATCCTGACAAGATTTTATTTGCTCAACCTAATGTTGAATTTTGTGGTTACAGTATAAATCATGAAGTATAGTGTGGATCTCGGAAGGTGAGAGCTATAGCTGAATTTCCAAAGCCACAAAATATCACTGATCTTAGGTCATTCATGGGTTTAACCAATCAGCTTGGGAGCTTTTCTTCTGCGATTGCAGCTGCTGCGCAGCCACTCAGGGACCTGCTTAAACCTCGGAATGAGTGGTGCTGGACCCCTCAGCATGACGTGGCTTTCGAGAAAACTAAAGAAGCACTCATAGCTCCTCCTGTTTTAGCTCATTTTGATGCATCTTTACCTACTATGCTTCAACTGATGCATCCAGTTGCATGGTATGGGGTTTGTTTTGCTGCAACAACATGGAGAGGCTTGGAAGCTCATCCAGTGTGGATCCAGGTTTTTAACGGATGCGGAAACTAGGTATGCCGTAATTGAGGTTGAGATGGCTGCTGTACTTTGGGCAGTGAGGAAATGCAGTGTTTACTTGGCTGGTTTGCCTTATTTTGACCTGGTAGTAGACCATCGACCACTTGTTCCTATTCTCAATTCAAAACTTCTTGGAGAAATAGAAAATCCTCGACTGCAGCGTATGAGAATGAAACTCTGCAGATTTACTTTTGCTGCAAGGTGGCAAAGTGGGAAATGTCACAGCATGCCGGATGCACTCTCTCGTTCACACCAGTTCAGAGCCTTGTTGAGGACAATGATGTGCTGGATGATGCAGATCCATTGCATGCTGCTGTTGTATCGTCTTTACTAGCTACTTGTGAGGAGGGCATAAGGTTAGCTCCTCTACGGGACCAGACGCTGGATAAGATTCGTGATGCCTCTGCACATGATAGTGAATATCTGTCATTAAGAGATGTAATAATGAAAGGATTTCCAAATCATAAGCATAGCTTACCAGAAGAGTTTGCGAGCATACTGGGGACATTCGGACATGCTGGCCGTGGATGATGGTTTGATAGTTTAGCGGACCCAGACTTCTCATACCTCGCAGCCTGGCGTAGCGAAACTTTGCAGTGTCTACATGATGCTCACCAAGGAGTGGACCGCACCAAGCGTCGAGCACAGCCAGCTGTATACTGGCCAGGGATTGACAGGGACGTTGAGAATACAGTGAGTCTTGTTCTCGTTGCCGAGAGCTGTTACCGGGTCAGCAGAATGAGCCTTTGATGCAGGAAGACTTGCCAGTCGAGTATTTGAGTCCGTGTCTGCTGATTATTTTCATATCTCTGGCAAGACATTTCTTGTGTACGTTGATCGCCTTTCAGGTTGGCCGTATGTATCTTCGTGCAATGGATCAACTTCTGCAGCTCAACTAGTTAGTTTGTTGAGGCCAATATTTTCAGACACAGGTGTGCCTGTCGTACTGAAAACGGATGGAGGACCGCAGTTCGCTTCGTCAACATTGCGGCGTTTCCTTGCTCGATGGGGGTTGGAACACCGCGTGACATCGCCCTAATAATCCAAAAGCAAATGGTCATGCCGAAGCTTACCGTGAAGATTATCAAGAAGTTGATTTGACGACCACAAGAAATGGCAAGCTGGATGAGGATGAGTTCGTCACGAGGCTTCTTGAGCTCAGGAATACTCCACGGGCGGACGGTAGATCTCCAGCGCAAATCTTGTTTGGACATCCTTTGCGTTCCAGGATTCCGGCTCATCATCGTTCATTTGCAAAGGAATGGCAACGTAACAGCTGACGAATGTGACATAAAGGCTAAGTACCTTCGGCAGCAGGCAAAAGGAACGGTATGATGCCACTGCTAGACCACTCTCTAAGCTGAACCTTGGTTATGTACGTGGATCTGCAAGACCCTAAGACAAAACGATGGGATAAACCAGGATTTGTGGTCGGAATTGGCACGAGAGGGATTACCTCGTGAAGACTGGGAGTGGGCGCATCTATTGGAGAAATCGGAGGTTCCTACGACCTCATCACCCTTTTTTGCCAGGAGACATTATTTCTCCGCCTATCTCATGTTGTTGGGTGGCGAAGCTTCAGGATATGAGATCGTAGATCACCTGCAACATCACCTAAGCCTGATACTCAGTTATCAGTTGCCTTACCAGTACGACGTAGTGGACGTCAGACACGGGCACCAGAGCGTTTAGAAATAAGATGGGACTCGAAATCATATAATAAATAAGGACCTTAAGATGCCAGGTATCCTTGTATTGCACCTGCCATCTTGGGGGAGGTGTGGATTGCTAACTACACTTTGGTGTAATTAGTTGGAACGAAAATCGAACATTATGTTAGTGACCTTGTCAAAAGGAGAAGACGACAGGCAATAAAAATCTTATTTGCGAGTCTCACTTTGTAAGGGGAAATTGTAACCTGTTTTTTGGAATTGGAAGCTCTCTCTCTCTCTTCTCTCTCTCTCTCTATCTCTCTCTCTCTCGTAATATATACTACCGTGTCTGTTACAGCAAGTCAAAGTCGTCCATTTTTCATCCCTTGAAAAGAATTTCTAATACGTGGGATTGGAAAGAGCATATTGCAGTCCGTTTGTCATTTTGCTTTCAAAAAATTATTCTCTCTCTCTCTCTCTCTCTCTCTCTCTCTCTTCTCTCTCTCCTCTCTCTCTCTCTCTCTCTTACACATTGTCGTGAAATGGGAGGTGTTTATACACACGTTGTTTACTCTCTCTCTCTCTCTCCTCTCTCCTCTCACTTTATCTTCTCTCTCTCTCTCTCTCTCTCTCTCTCTCTCTCTCTCTCCTGACATTTTCCGTAATATCGAGGAATTGGAGGTTGGAGGTTTTTACACAGGTTGGTAGACACATTGTCTGTTATCTTTGTTTGTATTTGATTGTCCTTCTGTCTGTCTCTTTTGAGGAGAAAGACGCACTTTAATTTTTTTTTCTTGGTTATTTTTCGTTTTGTTTTAAATCTTTTGTCCTGAGCCTAACAACAACGTTTACAGCCAAACTTTTCATTTGTATTTAGTTTTCTGTAAAAGAAAACTATTGTGCCGGCTTTGTCTGTCCCGTCAGCCCTCAGATCTTAAAACTACGGAGGCTAGATAGCTGCAAATTGGTATATTGATCATCCACCCTCTAGGCCATCAAACATACCAAATTGCAGCCCTCTAGCCACAGTAGTATTTATTTCATTGAAAGTTAAAGTTACCCATCATCACACTTCTGGTAGCGCTATAGGCGCCAAAAACTTAGGTCACCACCGGACAGTAGACAAGTTTATGTGCCGCAGCTAAAGCCCCATTTACAGGGGTCAAGTAGAAAGGCAAGTCAGAGAGCAAGTGGACTGCTTCTCTTTAAAAGGCAAGTCGCATAGGGCAAGTGCTTGTATACACAAAGCAAGTGAATCAGGCAACTAGCCTCTCAGTTTGGGCTGTGCATTCGGAGCATGCACATACGTTCTTTGTTTTACAATGGATCTTATGAAGACTGTATTAAAAATGTGTCTAAGTTATTGTACAAGTGAGTTTGTTTGATATAATAGAGGAGGAGGTTACTCAGAAAGGCGAATTAGGGTTAGGGAGCGAATAAAAAGGAGAAATGAACATGGGACTTCAAAAACTCTTTTAAGAGAGATGAATATAGATCAAGCTTATGAATGTCCCAAGAGATTTCGATAAGCTACTTAATCCAGTTGGCACAGAGATATAGAAAATGATACCTTGATGAGAGATGCATTATCAGCTAAAATCAAATTAGAGTAACCTTCACATATCTTACAACTGGATATCCATTCAGAAATCTGCAACACAACTTTCGGGTTTTAGTAGCTTCAATTTCTAAGATTATTCCCAGACGTTGTGCACCAATTTACTACAAGCTGTATGAATATATGAAAGTAAAATACACAAAATGAAATTGAATTTTTATTATGCCCGTTTTTATACATCTTGTTTGTATGATGATTTGCTCTACCTTATTTTTTTTAAAATAAATAAATTACTTTTATAGTACAAAAATAAACATATATTCTGTTAAAAAAAGACTTTTACTAAAAAAAAAAGATATACTATAAACATTTATGCTTCAGTATAAAATTGTTGTTAACTTGTTGCAAAATTCATTTCTGCTCTGGGACATTAATAATCTTTATTTATTACAGAATTAATAATTGTTCTACTAAAAATGAGAGTGATCCTTTGTTACAAAATATGTTTCTCCTCTTTCCAAAAATCAGAACGACTTTATTTGAAATAAGTATATAAACTTCCTGTAAATTTGCTCTTAAAAACTAAAAATCTTGCTCTTTAGCATTAAAAAGAAAAAAAATAATTATAGGAATTCCTGTAAAATAAGTTTAAAATATTTACTTACTTCATGAGTCAGCAGATAGCAAGTGGCTTGCCAGTGGTGAATGAAGGGGAAACAACTTGCCTCAATATAAACCTCGTGTCTATTCACTTGACTCATTCTTCAGCTTGATTGCCAACTTGCTTCTTACTTAACATGCACAAATTTTAGTCAAGAGTAATGTTTACACACGTCAAGTTACTTGAAGCAAGATACTTGCACTCTTGACTTGCTTCTCTACCTGACTCGTGTAAATGAGGCTTAAGGGTTTGATGGGCAGAAAACTCAATTGCGCCGAAGAAACTTCGGCGCATTTTTTACTTGCTCTTCTTTGACATAGATTATGCAAAACATTTCCACTCATGGACATAGATTATATAAAGTATTTCCACTCATCGGCATAGATTATATAAAATATATCCACTCATTAACGAATCCCAACGGTTACAAGTCATAGATTGTTTATGGGAAACGTTATAACAAAAGCAATCGTTAAACTGAAACCAGTGAACTCTTCACTGTTATCTGTAATTGCCTTCGAATTTGACCCACTGATTGTCACCTAATCCGGCGCCTCTGCTGACGTAACATTTGCCTAATGGATTCCCTTTGTCACCTCCGTTCAATTAAAACAGAGTTTTATCGTCTCATTTCAAGGCAAATGGTTCCCTGCATGGTTTCTGATCTTTATTTATTTTCTCGCTATTTTCGGATGTCAAGTTAGTCTTCATCTGTTCTGTTTTAATTCAGCTTTATTTAATTTCCTTTCAGTTTGGTTGTTTTTGCAATTTATGTGCTAGCCAACGTATGTGCATACATCAGAGAGAGAGAGAGAGAGAGAGAGAGAGAGAAATTGTATGTCTGCATAAAAATGACTCCAGGAAAGTGTGCGTTCTTTGCAGATAAGGCACGGAAGGGACAACAATAACTCAAGCAAAGCGCTGCTTAATTGTCTCCTTATCTCTGAGATTGTTTACTAAGTAGATATATTGCGTGACTGAGGCTATACCTACTACAGCGGGACGGCGCGATACGCGTGTTTCAGGAATGCCCCCACAAAAAGTCCACAGGAAATCAGATAAAGGTCGTTTGCTCGCTTGTGTAAACTTGTTTATATTTACAGATATATATATATATATAATATATATATATATTTATATATATATAAATATATATATATATATATATATATATATATTATATATATATATATACATATATATATATATATGTAAGACATAGGGTGATTGATTAATAATATTGTTCGTGCATTCTCTGTAACCTGTGGAATGTGGAGGACAGTGCAGAGATAACGACCTGAGAGTAGCTGATCAATGAGTTTCTGGGGATGGCGTGAGATCAAAAATGCTTAGTTCAGGAAGTCAATGTACGACAGTTTATGAACTCTTCCCAAAGTGCCTTTGTGAACTAGATGCAGCTAGAACCGCGCGAGGCCGTTGTCGAAGTGTGCATTCGTATGTGCGTGTGCGCCTCTTCTATTCATAATGCCAAGTTTATGGAATTTTGACTTGCACAGACATTCGGGGAGGAAGGCGAAGCCATGATGGCAGATGCCAAAGTGTTTTTATTTATCAGTGAGTGATATTCCGGTTGGGAATGGGTAAGTGTTACCTTTACTTTAGCCAAAGGGGTGGCTTGTTTGATATCTTGTAAGATGTTCCATTTTATTAACTTTGTCTTTAAACTTGTGTGTGTACTTACCAGAATGTGTTCTGTATCTTTGGCAGACGGTTCTGGATTTCGGTGGGACAGAGTTCCCAGGGAAAGGTGTGACCTTTTGGGTGACTTGACAATGATTGTTTTTTAAGTTAGTCTGTAAGACTGGATTACTTAGTTAATCGACTTAGTTATTATTGTAAATAAACGTTATGTTATGATGCAACTCTCTCATTTTCATTACCTGTTAGAATGGAGAGAGAGAGGAGGAGAGAGAGAGAGATGGGGTGATTGCCGAGAGAGAGAGAGAGAGAGATGGGGTGATTGCCGGGAGAGAGAGAGAGAGAGCCTGTGTGTATAATGGAGTTATGGGGTCTGCCTTCCGTTTCGTGTCCACGCTTACCTTATAAATACATGGAGGTTTTCCCCATGTTAATAGTGGTGTCAGCGGTTAAAGATGGGATATAAAAGTTTTCTTGCTTTTTCTATGCCTAGGAACGCCAATGTAGAGATGGTTGGCCAGTTAGAAAAAGGGGTAGAGAAAATGTCCGTCCGTGAGATGGGGGGATGAGGAAAGATTTTCTATTAGGGTCATCAAATTTGCTCGTACCGAGATTCTTCAGGGTGGGAGTCGTGAGACAAGCAACTCAGTCTAGTTCATGAGTGTTGCTAGGGGTCATCTCACCCGGTCGCGTGTGTATTGTGCCGACGAGATTTACGCGTTTTTACGAAGAATTTCGAGTTCCTTTTGTTCCCATTATGGAGTGTGAGTGTTAAAGAACTATTGTTTATCAAAAAGGAGTGGGTTTTTGTTTAAAAATATTTCAGGGTTATGGGATTGGTTCAAGAGGTCAAAACATTTTTTTCTTTCCCCATAGTGACGTGTTTTCTTTATTTGCACGTGTTTATAATAGACGTATGCATTCGTCTTTGTTTTAAAACATAGGAGTGTATTTTTCTATGCATGGAACTGTGCTTATATAAGCAGATTTGGCTTAGAGACACAGAGCGGACACAATTTTAAGGCTCAGCACATTTCTGCAGAGAGGCGCCTTGCATTGCGAGGGTGTACGGGCATCCCTTGGGAGGGTAGTTGCATGGGTACCACTAGCCTCACTCGAGAGATAGTGCGGAGATGGGGGGATACTACTGGTATGCCTCGGGCTGTTCTGCTGCTCGACTGAGGGGTTGTTCTCAGGGGGGGGAGAAATTTTTCTCAATGTGGGTGAACTTCCCCTTTTCCTTTTTTTTTTCTTAGTGTTGGGAGATGGTCTGGCCTTGACATTGGATGCTAAGATATCAGCTGATTGATTAGTTGATGAAGTGAAATGCCCGTAGAGTCTTTTTTTAGAAAAGATTTTTTTTTTTTTTTTTTTTTTTTTTCTCTCTTGGATGAAGAGAAAAGGAAATAAAAAGAGATTTTTCTTTTCCGAAAATGAGGGGAAAAGTAGTTAACATGCACGGGATGTGTTATATGTTTCTTTGTGCCTTGAAAGACACAAATATAAGGGGGATACACAGATTATTTTTTTTTTATTGTGTTGGAGAAATTATTTTTGAAATGCCGATGATTGGTGTTGTATCTGTGTTTGTGTGGCACATGGTGTTATGTCCATGTGCTGCATGCTGGAGAAATTGTATGTCATAGGATTCAGCAATACTGTTGTATGCTATTTGAATTTCACCCTTACTTGAGATTTTTGCAAGAGAATTATTGCTTTGGAGAGTTATTATTATTGTTATTATTAATTATTATTATCTTGAGATGTGTCACGGGAGTTTTGCCTAAGTATAATTATCATTACGGGAGAATTGTTTTACGAGAGATTTGAGATATTTTCATGGGAGATTAGTCAATAATTATTACAGATAATTATTCAAGGAGAATTATTACGATGAATTAATGGGAGAAGTCTTGTGTTAATTATTTGTTCAGTTTTTGTAACTTTGGAGAATATTTCAGTGATTCACGGGGATGAGTTTTGCTGAATCTTGATGAGTCTGGCTGAATCTTGGTGAGTTGTGTGGAATTTTGCTGAATTTTGCTGAGTTTTTTGCTGAATTTTTGGAGAATGGACAAGCATTAACTTTGGTGTTAATTTTTGTACTGATACTGATGATTTTGATGATAGCAATTTTTTTTGGTGATTTTGTGATAATGATATTTCTGATACTGATTTTTTTATATACTAATACGGGTGTTTTAATTGCTGTCAAGGGAGGTGAAATCTTTTGTGATTATGGGAAGAACTAACAACACATTGTTTTAGTTTTTTTTTCTTTTTTTTATGAGTTCAGCAGATAATTGCTTGACATCTAGTGAGTTACAGAGATAGTTAATGGTGCCGATGATTTTTCTTTTTTCTCCTTTTTTGGAAATTAGCCATCGCTGACACAAGTTTTTTACCATGGGTGAATTTGAATTTATTTTTTTTCTCTCCAGTTAGTGTGAATATTGTCTCAGTTCATGACTTAGAGTCATTTAAGAGAACGTGTTCGTGTTTTAGCTATTTGATGCTATAGAGTAATATGGGTTAGAATTTCTTGCATGTTTTGAATGCATACGTAATGGCACTACATTTTTTTCTCTGGATATTTGTGTTTCAGAAATTGTGAGTTTTCTTGCACAATACCCTTGTTGTATTTGTGACAAATTTGTTAGAGATTAGGAAACTTGGTTAAGTTTTCTAATGGCTATGTCGTATTGCATATGGGGAAGTCTTTGCTTAGACACTGTGAGTTTGGGAGTTCTGTTATAATGACTTGTGGCACTTGGTGGGATTTTTTCTAGAAATTTTTCTAGACAGTTTTATATGCCGAGTTTTTGCCCGTTTTAGCAGTTATGCTAAACGGAGAGAGTTTTTATAGTTTTTGACTATAACATTGAGTTATTCTCTGGAGAATTGGAGTTATAATTGAGTTATAATTGAGATATATTATATTTGGAGAGATAATTGGAGGTATATATTAGTTTTGGAGTTATGATTTGATATAATATGGGATGGGAGATATATTTTTGGCCATTTTTGATATTTGCCAATGTGGTATGAGCTATGTTTAGTTCAATTATTTTGCAGCCATCTTGTTGCAAATGGAGACATATTTGGAGATTATGGGGCAATATTTGGGAGTGTGTGAGTTAGATGCCTTGAGTGCATTTATTGGAGAAATAAGAGAATAATATAGGGGGTTGGTTGATTAACCAATGGAGGAAATATTTTATAATGGAACCGGCGGAGGGTGTTATTATTGATATGATGTCTCATAATGGAGTTGGAAGAAATTATCTTGGGCGGGTGACCTTTTCTTTTTTTCGTGTTATGGTGGAGTTTTTTTGAGCAAAGAGAAGTTTTCTGTGGTTCTCTTGTTTGATTTCGTGACATTTAGAGGCGAATGGCATTACTTCATTACGAGTCATATGAGATGTGTGTGCATTTTTCATGTTCACAAGTGTGTTATTCTTGGAGAAATATAATTTGGGGAAAAGTCATGTTGAGAGAATAAGTCTTCGAGACAAATTTTTGAACACATTAGTCATATCCTGGAGTTAATTCTGTGAAATGTGTCAGTTAGACCTTTTTTCTTGAGAATCATGAGTTTCCAAACTTATGTGTCTTACTAGACAATTCTTATGCTGATGTTAGAGCATGCGTCCGCAGGCGATTTTTCTGCTGACAAGCGATGTGATGAGCCGTGTGCTGAGCGTGTGCTGATTCTTTTCTTCTGATGGTGATAGATCAGAATTTTTGCAATATCTGGAAATGTGACTATATCATTTCACGAAAGCGCATGTGTGAGAGTTTTTGCTTTCTGGCAAATTCCGTGGCTTTACATGGAGCATTTCTTGGAAAACGCGGGAGTTATGCATATTATACATGTATTAATGTATTTTGTTTTGTGATTGGGGAAATCTACTTGTGATTATTTTTTTTTTTTATTATTATTATTTTTCTTCCTTTTCCTATGAGAGATATGATTTGGGGATGAGCTTAAATAACATTTCTTTTTTGGACGGGAGATTTGATTTTACGGGAGGTGTAATTTTTCGAGGGTTGCTATTTACGAAAGGGAGTTTGACATTAAGTCTCATTGTGATTAATTACTGAGCAGTAAGAGGTTTTTGCTGTTAAAAGTAGGAGATTTTTGCTGATTTTGTGGGTTGTTTAGATGTCAGAACTTAAGAGAAAATTTTTGGGTCTGGGTGTTACGTGATTCTTTTCTTTCTTGGGCTTATTGCGATTTTGTCTTCTTTTTTTTCCTCTTGTGAGCACATTCGAGTTCGAAATGTGAGTGCAGAATTCCGTGGAGTTGCTGTGATTTCTGAGTTGTGTGTGTGCTGATGTGCGAGTTTGGAGAATTGAGTTGGAGAACTTGATGTGTTTTTCTTAGAGAGTTGTGATAATGACTTATCATTTTAGTAGTCATATTTAAGGGAGTTAATTGGGAGGACGTTCAGTTAGTATTCTGACCTTTTTGAGAGTCGTTGTTTGATAGAGGTAGTATGTTTGGGTTAATTTTCTTAGATTGACCAGAGACCTGACTGACATACTAACGCCCAAAAAGTCGTTCCCGACACCAGCAAGACGTCCACCAGCCGTGAAGAGAGGTTGCTGCCATGTTGTCCAGGGTGATTACAAGTATTTCCATGATGGGTGTTCGAGAGAATTCTACAGCGTGTCTTTTGGGGATCTACAAGAAGCCGTGAGAGTCTTCTACGATGAGGGAGGCATTCCGTCTTCCTACAGTTGCTATAGCCTGTTGCTGTCTGTGCAGCTACTTGCAGACAAGCGAAGAGGGATATTCAAGAATCCTAATGCAGAAAATATGAGAGAAAATGCGTTTTGTGTTATTGGGAGATTAAAGCGTGATAAGACTTTATTTTATAATGCCAGAGACGTGCAGTTTTACTTGTTTTATTTTAAGCCGGCCAATGTTTTATATTATATAAGCAATTTTGCTAGGCGGGAGCTAGCATATAGGTGCGAGGCCGAGCAATCTGTAAGACATAGGGTTTTGATTAATAATATATTGTTCGTGCATTCTCTGTAACCTGTGGAATGTGGAGGACAGTGCAGAGATAACGACCTCGAGAGTAGCTGATCAATGAGTTTCTGGGGGATGGCGTGAGATAAAAATGCTTAGTTCAGGAAGTCAATGTACGACAGTTTATGAACTCTTCCCAAAGTGCCTTTGTGAAACTAGATGCAGCTAGAACCGCGAGGCGTTGTCGAAGTGTGCATTCGTATGTGCGTGTGCGCCTCTTCTATTCATAATGCCAAGTTTATGGGAAGACTTGCACAGACATTCGGGGAGGAAGGCGAAGCCATGATGGCAGATGCCAAAGTGTTGTTTTTTTTATTTATCAGTGAGTGATATTCGGTTGGGAATGGGTAAGTGTTACCTTTACTTTAGCCAAAGGGGTGGTCTTGTTTGATATCTTGTAAGATGTTCCATTTATTAACTTTGTCTTTAAACTTGTGTGTTGTACTTACCGGAATGTGTTCTGTATCTTTGGCAGACGGTTCTGGATTTCGGTGGGACAGAGTTTCCCAGGGAAAGGTGTGACCTTTTGGGTGACTTGACAATGAGTTGTTTTAAGTTAGTCTGTAAGACTGGATACTTAGTTAATCGACTTAGTTATTATTGTAAATAAACGTTATGTTATGATGCAACTCTCTCATTTTCATTACCTGTTATAATGGAGAGAGAGAGGGGAGGAGAGGAGAGATGGGGTGATTGCCGAGAGAGAGAGAGAGAGATGGGGTGATTGCCGGGAGAGAGAGAGAGAGAGCCTGTGTGTATAATGGAGTTATGGGGTCTGCCTTCCGTTTCGTTGTCCACGCTTACCTTATAAATACATGGAGGTTTTCCATGTTTAATATATATATATATATATATATATATATATATATATATATATATATATATATATATATAGTATATATATATATATATATATATATAATATCTATATAATATATATATATATATATATTATATATATATATATATATATATATATATATTAATAGTATATGTCCGTATATGCACTGCTTCAGTGATTTTGGCGTGTTTTTTTCCATGGGAAAATTAACTATTATTAATATTATTATTACAAGTTGCTCTCTCTCTCTCTCTCTCTCTCTCTCTCTCTCTCTTCTCTCCTCTCTCTCTCTCTCTCTTGACGCAACGTTTCGCCCAGAACTACCAGGGCATTATCACATCGATGGATTATTATTATTATTATTATTATTATTATTATTATTATTATTATTATTATTATTATTATTATTATTATTCAGAAGACGAGCCCTATTCATATGTAACAAGCCCACCAAAGGAACCATAGACTTGAAATTCAAGCTGCCAAAGAATCTGGTGTTCTTTCGAAACGAGGGACAGACGGTTAAAAGCAAATACAGAAAGAGGAGATCTGTGATTAGAGCAACAGGTCACTTAACAAATCGATGAATTAGCGTATATCCTTATCCTGCAAAATTTTTTCAAAATGTAGTACGTATGTTCGTTCGTACTCTCGCCCAGAACATGTAATGTAAATTTCAGTCCTCGCAAAGTCTTGGAACAGCATAAGGTGATTTAGATTCGCCTATAGTGGTCTGGAAGTATGTATCCTGATTTCTCTCATCCTTACCAGCAACGGTTTCCTGCGTCTGCCTTTTCAAAAGTCTCTGTATTGCAATGAAAACAAAGAATGTGGTGAAGGTCAACCTCAATAGAATTCCACTTAAAAGTCTGTGTATGTTGTAAAATAAAGCAAGGACTCTGTAGAGGGCCACCCTTCAGAGAAGTCCTCCTTAACAATCCAGCACGATTTGCTTACTATTTTGAGAACCACGTCCTCCTCATGAACATGTGAAATTAGACACACACACACACACATACACACACACCACCACACACACACACACACACACACACAAACAAACAGTCAAATTCGTCGCAGAGAAAGCAGAGACACCTTGATGGAAAGTCTAACTTTGGTCGCTGAATTGTCATCCAAACCGCTCCGCTGATTCAAGAAATCTGCCACCCAATACAGTGCAGGATGCACAGGGGTTTAGGAAGGGATGATTCACCATGAGGGAAATCGCCCTCTTTGCTTTTCAATTGCATCTGAATGGGTCTAGTCGCTCTCCAGTGCGGCATCTGAATCCGTTTTCTGTTTGGATGCGTTTCTGTTTGGAGACACTACAGAGGGAATGGAAGATATGCACGACTGGAAAGCTGCCAATCTGTATGCGAAACAAGATTGTTTCTTTCGAATGACTGGTGTCTGAGGACATATATTCTGATCACATTTTTTTTTAGTTTATTTTTTTATCTTTTTTATTAAGCCAGATCTCGTCTTTCTGCAGTTCCCTTTACCTCCTCTTACTTCCTCTTAGTGAACAACATAGTCTTTGGAAGCTTGAATAATAATAATAATAATAATAATAATAATAATAATAATAATAATAATAATAATAATAATAATAATAATAATAATATATTTAAACATAAAACTGTACATTTTGATGTTTAAATATATGTACATATACATAACTGTGGGTTTGTTTCTCCAATAATAATAATAATAATAATAATAATGATAATAATAATAATAATAATAATAATAATAATAATAATAATAATAATAATAATAATAATATAATAATAATAATAACAGAAACGTGATTGATCACTACCCTAGAATTTAGGAAATTAATTGACTGACACTATTAGCTCTCTCTATTGAATCGGTGTCCATTTCAGAATCTGGAACAATTCAATTGTGAATCTTTATTTGGCAAGTCGATCAATGCAGTGTCGAGTGCGAACTGCGAATCTTTTTATTGAGTTACTCTTGGAGAACCGGCAATTTCGACGCAGTCCCTTCACGTGTTTTATATAAGAAAAAAAAAGCATGATCGCTTATTCGGTAAATCTATTTTTGATGTTCGAGATTTGAAGAAGCTTATTGTTTCTATTATTACACTTTGGAGTTTCTTACACTCCACAGCAATATTTAACTGTAGTTGCCTGGTCATGTAGAGATAAATGGTAAATACCCTGATATAAAAATGCAAACAAATAAAAAGCACTATTTTTTCCCCCATATTTGACACTCCCCGTAGGTGGGTAGTGCCTTCAGTGCATCTCATGCGGTGCACTGCAGGCATTGCTATGGGTCCTTTGCAGCACCCTTTCGGCCCCTTCCTGCAACCCATTTTTATTCCTTTTACTGTACCTCCATTCATATTCTCTTTCTTCTATCTTGCTCTCCACCCTCTCCTAACAATTATTTCAAAGTGCAACTGCGATGTTTTTTCCTCCTGTTACACCTTTCAAACCTACCTACTCTCAATTTCCTTTCCAGCGCTGAATGACCTCAAAGGTCGCAGTGCTTGGCCCTTGGCCTAAACTCTATAATTCCATTCCATTCCATCCATATTTGACACAAAGTTCAAAACTTACCTAAATTTCATCCCGGACTAGATTAATAAAGTTTTTCAAGAGAATTTTTCAAATAATCACCGAAACATTTATAATGCAATTATATTTTTCGCTTTACTATTTTTTTAGGCAATTAAGGGATACCCGGAGGTCAATAACTTAGGACACAAATAATATTGGAATCATTCGCATTCTAACTATAAATTTCATCATGCACGAGAAACTGCGGACTCCATTATTCACTGAAACAGAAAGATACGTTATGCACATAATGAGATTCGTGAAGTTCCATTAACTGATAACCTATTTCATAAACGAGATCCTAATTTGGGGAAGCCTAAATGAACCATCAAACAACCATGATAATTGAATATGGAAGTGACAACTTGATTTGGGGATTATATTGAAAATATATTTTTGAGAGGTCTATAATTACAAAAAATAATTGAGGATTTTTCATTTTTTCCTCTTGAAATACTAGTGGCGGATTTATGGCGTGGTCATTCATGACAAGGCCATTAACATCCTCTGCGGCTCATACGGCATTATGTGCTGTACAGAAAACTCAATCGCGCCGAAGAAACTTGGCGCATTTTATATGTTTTTAATCTTTACATGAATCTGTATGTGGCTGAGAAGCAAGCGATTATTTTAAAGAAATTAATTATTCAAATTAGCAGTTTTTTTAAAACATAAAGATTACATTCATATCAATCTTTTTACTTGCTAAATATATGTTTTTTTTTTTTATGTAATGTTCGAAAAGTTCC
>NC_087207.1:86300121-86320121 GCF_015104395.2 Macrobrachium nipponense
AAGGATGAAAGTATCCCAGTGCTTGGCTTGATAACCTAAATTTCATTGAATGAAATATTCATAAACCTGATATTTGATATATGTTCATTGTTGTATGTAATATCTTGTCAAGAGCTAAAGTGTTGGTGTTGAATTGTTTTACAGAGTGTAACAACTTTGAGTATAAGATTTGCATGTGGGCTGCCATGTATTTTATGGCCTGTGAATGGCTTAGCTACAAAATTCTCTCTCTCTCTCTTCAGCTAAAAACCCTTATGTACAGAGCCAACAAACTAAACTGGACCCCAGAGTGAAATCAGTCTGGAGAGAGAGAGAGAGAGAGAGAGAGAGAGAGAGAGAGAGAGAGAGAGAGAGAGAGAGAGTGTTAAGGCCTGTCCACACGATCGGGCCTGATCGGCGTGCTCCGAGGTTGACGGGCAAATTCTGGCGGGCTTTCACGTTAATGTTGTCCACACGGGTGAGGCGAGGAGAGGTGGGCGTGCCCGACGATGCCAGTAGTGTGTTCAATGAGGTACAATAACCATGGTGGCTACCGCAAAGAGGAAGATATTGTGTAGCATGATAATTGTTTTGTGTCTAATGAAAAAGAAAAAAAAGAAGAGAATATGGTGCAAAGAATGGCTCACTAAAAAGACATGTATATGGCAGCCACACAACCATACTACAGGAACTACAAGATGGCCATGAAAAAGATTTCAGAGACTATTTGAGAATGAGTGTAAGCACGTTTTATACTTTAACTAGGAGGAAAGCTGGAGTCATACATTATGAAAAAAAGACACACACACGAGACAGAGTATAACAACAGGAGGTCGTTTGGAGGCAACGCTAAGATTTTTGACAACAGGATGTACGTATTCAGCACTGCAGTATTCTACACGTATATCCAAACAAAGCTTGTCACGCATAATCCCAGAAACATGTCGGGCCATATATGAGGTACTAAAGGAGAACTACTTGCAGGTGATTTTCCTATTTATTGAACTGATCAGCCCATTGTGTAATTATATACCCAAAGACAAGAAAATACTGGTTTACCTAGTTAGCTAATTTACCTCCCACCTGAAGGGTCAGCTCTTCCTTGACGTCACAGGTAGACCGATCTGTATGTTCCCCCCCCTCTCTCATTCATTCGTGCATTCCCGTTGTCTTTCATTGACTACCTAGTCCAATAACCGTATATTATGTCAATACATGTACTATACTGTAGTTTACCAAAGAAAAGTAAATCGTGTACGATACAAAAAAAAATTTGTAACACCGCCAACAGAAGTAAATCGTGTACTATACAAAATAAATTAGTAACACCGTCAACATAACTTAATGACATTATTATGAAGCCTATATATAATCAATATATACGGTATGTAGATATTTATGGACATTTGTTCCATCATGGTAACATGATAATTATTTATGAGCAAATTATTCAACAATCATTGCAGATGACGAAGGCCTTCCAAGTCGGCCTAGAAAAATAATTTCATTCATTAGTTTTTGAGCATATATCTGGTTTTCACCATTGATTTCATTTAAATTATTAGAGACGACAGTTCAAAAAGCAGAGAATGTATTTTCACCTTGGGACAACGACTTGAGCTCATTATACGCCTCTTGCAGGAGTTGGGTCTCGTCGATACTTTTTTTTTTTTTTTTTTGCGGGTCTTCGATTTGAGGGTCCAGGCACAAGCGTGTCCGATTCCACAGGTTCACCAGTTGGTATATCAGAAGTCCCAGGTGTAGGCATAGCATCATCAATAACAAATTACCGGATCGATAAAGATCTAGAATGAAAGACATATTGGGTTACGTATGGTTACATGCCTATAAATTACGGATTCACATAGATTGATAGGGATTCATAACATTCATAGATACACAATATTGTGGGGACTAAATAAAGGAGATTATGAATAATGACTATAGGCAGTACATTATAAGACAGACAGAGAGAGAGAGAGCGAGAGAGAGAGAGAGAGAGAGAGGAGAGAGAGAGAGAGATGGGGGGGGGGGGATGTTGTGCGGTCCAGGCGCTAGTGTGTGCGTGCGGGCCTGACGGGGGGGGCCTTTATCGCCGCGCGGGGGGCGAAAGGGAGGCTTTTAAAAAGCCCTAAGGAGGGAGGACGTACTCCTGCCCAAGATGGAATAACATAAGGTGAAATCGTCGGTCGCTCGGTTCCCGCACTGTGACGTCACAGGTGCGCGTCGACTGGGCAGTGCACTTAATGAATATGATTACGTTTGTTTTGACAGTAATTTGTTGCTATGCTGGTGTTCACAGTTTCCATACAGGAAAATACTCTCTCTCTCTCTATCACTTAAAATAGTTATATCAAGATATCTAAGACCTTACCATACAGAATATAATCTTGTTGGAATACAAATAACGAAAGTAACGAGGGTGAATGAATAGAAAAAAAAACTTTCCAGACTTTTATTGAATTAGCGTATTGTTCTTTTATTTACCAAAAATTGCTGAAGAATTTTTTTCATTTTGTTTACACCTTTTTAAAGAAATTCTGACTTCCTTTCAGCATTTAATATCTTCACTCTAAAATGTATTTTGCACCTAATAAAGAACTTCATTACTTCCTCTGAAGCATCAATGTTTAATTCCCTGAAAATATTAACTAATTTCGTAATCCCATCAACGCCTGGTTTCAACTGTTCCCCATGAAAAGATTTAAAGAGTTATTCCATTTCCTTTCAATTACTGACAAATTGAGGACTGGGCCTAAACAGCACTTTCCTCCTCACTTTGGAGATCCAGTCGTTGTTTAGGCCTTCAATTTCTGGGAATCCTAAAGAATGATATTTATTTCTGTACTTATGAGCTATATAACCTCCCAGATAATTTAAGGCTTCAATTTCTACACCATTTTCAGACTCTACTCCAAGATCTACAAAATCCTCTTCCTCCAGCTCATTAGGTAGACCTTCCTGAGGAATTCTCATCAAGAGATGAGCAGAGATACATAATTCAGAGTCTAAGTCAACATGACTGGAGTCACTTTCTTCAGGGGTTTTGGAAACCCAAGACTTACCTGGTTCCATAACACTAGTATTGCTCATACATGGCATGTTATCATCATTGGAAGCGACATTATGACCGTGATTGCTTAAAATGTTGTTCTTACCTAACAAGAAATTCCTCAGCCTACACTTGAACTCAGTCTATACTCTGACCCCACGATATCCTTCAGTGGGGTTCTTAAGAAATAAAAGGTCTAGGCCTAATTATTGTCTGCACAGGAAGACGTACTCAGAAGTACATCATTATGCATAGGTCTAATCCTAATCTAATTTAGTACTTCATTTCAAGAATTTAGTCCAGGCTACTTATCAACCGAAGATATGTCACTAAAAATTACACTAATGAGATTGTAAACAATTTGTTAAACCATATCTGACTTTACGTCCTTAACAGGTAAATTTAAAGAGAGAACTGCAGTTTTCTTTAATCTGTGATAATTTCTCTGGTAAAGTTGTGGTAGCAGTTCATATTGAAGAAATCCTGGCATCCTTATTATTAATGTTATCACTTCTTTTACATCCATTCATCCATACATTGGACTCCTTGGGGTCTTTAGGGAACCTGTGAAAACAAATCCCACACTGTCTGGAACTATTAGTGCACCCAAATATGGAATACACACTCATAATCGTGAACTGCAACAATGCAACTGACGGAGTGACAATTGCATCGCCCAGTCGATGTGCTCCAGTGACGTCACTGAGAGAGGGAAATTAGCGATCGGATCCCTCGGTGAACACACCTTATGTTATTCCATCTTGCTCCTACCTCTGTGGGGTGGGGGATGGAAGGGGCCTGTGCACCGACACATCAATGACGTCACTGTTAATCGTTTGTATCCTACCCAATCATTTCGGACTTGAGCTCCATTTGTCAAGGACAAACGCCTTATTATTCATATTAGGCAAGCCACTATAAGGTAGAATATTAGGGCAGGGTAGGCACAACACTGTCAACTTTTATACTGATTACCGTAAAATGTGGCCACATGGCCTCTCAAACTCATAGGAAAAATGCTATAATAACAGGGTATTTTTCTTTTTACATTTTGACGGACACCTACCACACCAGACGAGTGGATGCGTGGCAAGTGGGTTCGAAACACGGTGAAACTTCCCCAACTGTATTGGAGCCATTGATGGAAAGCATATCCTAATAACGCCTCTACAGGGCAGTGGCTCATATTACTATAATTATAAAGGTACCCACAGCATCGTACTCATGGCCATAACCGATGCCAATTGTGAGTTTCTTTATGTTGATATTGGCTGCAATGGGCGGGTGTCAGACAGCGGTGTGTGGGACAATACACATATCAGTAGTTGTATTGCCACAGAAACAGCAGGTCTCCCTAGTGACAGAAAGCCCAAAGGAAGTGAGAGGAGGCTACAGTATGTGTTTGTGGCAGACAACGCCTTCCCCTTGCAACGGCACATTATATAACCGTTCTCACACCGCACCCAAAGTAATAGGGAACGCATTTTTTCCTATCGGTTATCTAGGGCTCGACGTACAGTTGAGAATGCTTTTGGGACATTGGCCAACCGATTTAGAGTTTTCCTGTCAACTATATACTTGTCGCCAAGCAAAGTTGAAATGATGGTATTAGCATGCACTGCTTTGCATAGTTTTCTCAGACGTGACCATGTCACACAATACGACTGAAGGGTCTTTGGATTCTGAAGACATTGCAAGGTGTACAATTATCCCTGGCGGTTGGCGTGAAACTCCCCACTTGTTACGATTGCAAAGAACAGGAGGCAATACAAGTACAGCCAGCCAAACTGTACGCCATGAATTTATGGAGTATTTCAATGATAAAGGTGCTGTGCCATGGCAATACAAAGCTATACAAATCCAATAATTAGATACCATTCCATATTCCTGGAATGTATTACTTATCAGTGTCTCAGTAAATTTGGTGCATACTGTATCACTTCATGTATCACTTTTCCTTATTATCAGCGAGTCAGTACAGCTTCAAAAAACAAATTTAAGGATGATAGGTACTGTGTTATAAAATGTATGTATATGCAGAGGTTTCGATTATTAACGGTTTAATTTTTTTTTCATTTACGTTGTCATTTATATAATATTTTGTATCATATAACATGTATTGGGTTTTGTAATAAACACAAAATAACAAATATGGGTAAAATTACAGTTTCAACCATTATGGGAAAACTGGAATAAAAATATATTTGTTGCATCAGAAATAATGTAGTTCCAACGGATTTAACATTTATTTTGACTGCAAACCATCCGATTTAGAGATTTACTATGTAATTGGAGTTAAAAAAACGAGTTTTTCCAGAAAAAGGTAAATGTCCAGGAGAAGGCCGCACCCGTTTTTCAAGTATTAACGACGAAAAACGGCAAAAAACGACCAGATTGGTGTTGCACACCTCATAGAAACATGAGGAAATTAATAAAAAAGAAACTAAGAGTTACTCTTACACACAAAATCTAAGCATAAACCTACTACTTCAATTATGGGGGATCCCAGTGGGAAGCGGGGTTTTTGGGTGGGGGGAGGAGAAAAGTGATTTTCGGGGCACTACCGAACCTAATACAACCACCTAACCTTACCTAGGGCCCTGTACCCCTACCTAGGCCTAGCGGGGGGCTCGGCCCCCCCTGCGACCCCCCCACCCCCCCTTAAGGCCACAGTGATTTTCAGGGCACTACCGAACCTAATACAACCACCTAACCTTACCTAGGGCCCTGTACGGTATTTCTATAGAAGCAATCCGCGGTGGCTTAGACTATGGCAATTGACTGATTCCTATGTTATTTTAGTTACTGTACAAGATTTAAAAGTAATATCCATTCGGCCGGCTGTAACTAAGCAGTAATTGACCTTTGAAAGTTACATAATAGCCGCACCAAACTCAAAGGTATATTAAAGTTTAGTTCCAACCAAACGAAAAAAATATTCCTTACAACCCTTGTAAAGCAACTAAAATAACATAGAAAATGTCAATTGCCATAGTCTAAGTCACCGAAGAACGGTCCTATAGGAAGGTACCAAGTATTCGTTACGGTGAAGGAAATGTAAACACAGCCGCCATGTTTAAATTCCCCAACCACGACGGAGCCATATGTTCACTAAGGGGGGGGGGGGGGGGTAACGCACAGGGGGTGGGCGGGGCGGGGTAAGGTGGAAGGTACGAGCTGTCTTAGCAGCACCCCACTGAATAGTAACATACCTTGACGCAACTTTACGGCGAAAGCCTAACACTCACTTTCCTAAAAAATAATAATTAAGAATAATGTTTGGACCTTATCTTAAAGGGGTGGAGGGTACAAAGCACAGCTGGCCTTTAAGAATGCGTGGAGGCAGGTTTTGGGTTCCTCAAAATGCAGCTTGAAATAAGCAACAGCCAAGTACCCGACGAAGTTATACATTCTCTTCCCGTATCTTGAGTCGACTGCCGGAGTTCCCTCCACCTCCTCTCGATAGTATTAGTATGGGCACCGGTTCTGGGCCACAAAGTTATCGAGTGGTTGACTGTCAAGTGGACATACCTTCTTCTCGCAGGCAGCCATAAGCTCCAAAGCAGAAAATAAATAGTGGTACCGGCACAATGTATTCTTTGATAACTGCAAGCAGAGTCCCACTCGTCCTGTCGGGTACGGGATCAACGAAAAACTCCCGGGTCTGCCTGCAGATACCACTGAATACCCACTGGCCTTCGATAAGGCAACCTACGTTGTATTTTCTTCTCCCAAACTTCGCCTCATCGATTTCAACAATTGTGCCGGGCCCACTTATTTGCTTCTTCTGTTGGAAGCACCAATTAACTATGACCTGAAATAAAAGTCAGTGTTAGGGGAGTAATTAGTAGGGTAAATTTCATAATAATACAAGGCAGGTTGTGTATGAGAGAGAGGGAGGGGGGGGGGGAGAGCGGGGGAGAAGGAGGGGGGGGGAGCGGGGGGAAGGAGGGGGATAGAAATGGAAAATGGTGAGGGATAAGCAAAATACTTACTTCCTGGGAGAAGCTGCCTAATCATTAATTGTTGAGTCCGACAGTCCAAGTTCTGTTCTCGCAACCTTGTAAGAAAAAAAATCACTCACATACAGGTATGCGAAGAACAGAACTGTCTCAACATCAAGGTGGGACCCAGAGAACCAAGTGCCCTTAAACAAGGAAAAGTAGTAAGAACAGCGTTTCTTCGCTTTCTTACTATGCGGTCGATAAGACCGGTCACACCTAAAGGTAAACGTGGAGGGAAAAATACCAATTATAAACATGAAAAATATGGAGTAGGTCCATAAATGGTATAGGTGTAATATAATATTGCCATTAATCTAGGGCCGGGTCATATCACGGTTACATGTAGAATCCAACAAACTATTCGTAAGGTATTTACCTAAAGCACTTCTTTTGCAGATCTAGGCGGCACTCATTATCCCACCCGCTTGCCGCCGGAAGCAAATGGGGGCAAAGGACCTGCTTCCTCAGGAGGCCGTGGTCCTGGCATAAACAGACCAGCCGTTCATAATTACCTGAGTAATAGGCAGAAAAATCTTTGTAACTGATGGGGGCAAAAGACCTGCTTTCTCAGGAGGCCATGTCCTGGCAAAAACCGATTTGTCGATCATAATTACCTGAGTAAAAGGCAGAGAAATCTTTGTAACTCATGTAACAATTGTTACATGAAGTTAGCAAAGAGTTCCTGGTGAGGGGCTGGGGCGAGCTTGAAGTTGATGCAGCAGTGGATGTCATGGCGGCAGATTCAACAGTGTTGGAGTTCTACAGCTAGGAGGTGGCAGGAGGCCAGACCGTAGAAAACGGTAGGAGAGGTGGTGGAGTAGTAAAAATGCTTTGATGCTATTGGTTGAGGCAGGGTGGGGCTGAGGTAAATGAACAAGCACTTAACAAGATAAGTTGGCAATGTTAAGGGTAATAAAAGTAAATGGGTAGTTAAGGAACTAAATGTAAATGTGGATTGGGTTCAAAATATGAATTAATACAAATACATATATAACGGGCCCAGGAGGGGGTGGGATTTAAGTCCTGGGTGGTAAATGTGTAATAGGGCCTATAGTTGTTTTTAATAAATACAAGAAAATACCAAAATTACAAACATAGGTTAGCATATATCAAAACTAATTAAACTTGTAGGGGATGTTGCCTGACCAGGGGTGGGGTTGGACCTGCTGTAACCCCCCTTAAAGAACCAAACCTACCTAATATAACCTAACCTAGCAGGGGATGTAACCTTACCTAGTAGAAATGTTTGCCTGACCGGGGGGGCTTTGCCACCCGTGAACCCCCCCTTAAAAAGGCCGAACCTAACCTAGTAAGGAAGTTTAACCTAACCCTAACCTAGTAGGGAATATTGCCTGACCAGGGGGCTTCGCCCCCGTACCCCCCCTTAAAGGCCTAACCTAACCTAGTAAGGAATGTAACCTAACCAACCTAACCTAACCTAACCTAGTAGGGAACATTGCCTGACCAGGGGGGCTTTGCCCCCCGTACCCCCCTTAAAGGCCTAACTAACCTAGTAAGGAAGTAACCTAACCTAAACCTAGTAGGGAAATACTAGGCCTAACCTAACCTAGTAAGGAATGTAACCTAACCAACCTAACCTAACCTAGTACGGAATATTGCCTGACCAGGGCCAAACCTAACCTAGTAAGGAATGTAACCTAACCAACCTAATCTAACCTAACCTAGTAGGGAATATTGCCTGATCAAGGGGGCTTCACCCCCCGTACCCCCCCTTAAAGGCCTAACCTAACCTAGTAAGGAACGTAACCTAACCTAGTAGGGAACTTAACCCAGTAGGGAAATATTGCCTGACCGGGTAACCTAACCTAACCTAGTAGGGATGTACCTAACCTAACTAGTAGGGAATATTGCCGGACCAGGGGGCTTCACCCCCGCATACCTCCCTAAAGGCCTAACCAACCCTAGTAAGGAATGTAACCTAACCAACCTAACCTAACCTAACCTAGTAGGGAATACCTAACCAACCTAAACCTAACCTAACCTAGTTAGGGAAATATTGCCTGACCTTGGGGGCTTCGCCCCCTTATCACCCCCCTTAAAGGCCTAACCTAACCTAGTAAGGAATGCTAACCTAACCCAAACCTAAAACCTAGTAGGTAACCAAGTAGGGAATGTAACCTAACCCCAACCACCCCCCCCCCCCCCCCCCCCCCCCCCCGGTATCCACCCTTGAAGAACTAACCAACCTAGCCTAACCGGGTACCCCCTTCAAGGAAGTAAAACTAGTAGGTAAACCAACATATAACAAAAACTAAACCTAGTAGGGTATGTTGCCTAACCGGCGGAGGGGATTCGGCCCCCAGTAGGTAAAATGACATATAAACCTAACTTTGATGGGTGTGGAAGTGTTGTAAAATGTTAAAAGTAACCATACATAACTGCATAATAGTAGGAAACTGGAAGGGAGGTGTCAATTGTAATGTCTGTAAAACTGTGTAATGGAATATATTTAATGTAGGTTTTAATAATATAATGGCAAACTATATATTTAAATGTAGGTTTTATAATAATAATGGCAAACTTTAATCTAGGTATTGGTATCGGTGAGAAATGCATTGTAAATGGTGTAACGTAAAGAGCCAGTCGGGAATACTGGAAAGGGGAGGGATTGACTTGTGTATAAATGATATAGGGAGTGTGTATGTAATATGCAACGCAATGTGCAATTTCACGTAACAGGTAGGTAGGTAGGTATCGAAACGTCCTAAAACTGAGTTCTATATCAACACGTAGGCATTTTTAGGTGTCTGTCCTCAATTATAACATAATATTTCAAGTTATATATGGTGAAATGATTAGTGGGATATTTCAAACAGTTATTATACAAATACTATGGAAAAAGGAAAAGGAATAAACACTAGAATTCACATAACATGTTTAACAAACAAATTAGGTAAATGCTTTTATGTAACTCAACGTATGGTTACCAGCCAGGGTTCCCAGATGACACCACTACCAACCAGCCAAAGTCTACCATGAAACCAGCCAAAATCCCGCCAAATGGAATCCAAACCAACCCAAATAACCGGCAAATATATGTGCGTTATATTTATCTTTATAAATGCATATTTTTTATCATATATATGCTTGTATAGCGGCATCATAGTTTTAGTTAGATAATATAAACTAATATAAGAATACAGGAAAAAAACGAGAATGAATTGAAATTTTCAAATGAGGCTCGTTCTCTGAGAATCCGGCGGCCTGTTTTGTGGTCGTCTGGTGTGTGTGTGATTTTTTATTTTAATTCCATCTACATATTTTGCTTAAATGTTACCAAGTTTTTTACCGAAAACTTATTCAAATTCCCCAGATTTTCCTGAAAACCTTCAAAAATTCCCAATCTGGGGAGAGATTCCTCAAACGTGGGATCAGTGTTTAGCTCAAATAGAAAAGTGTTTGAAACCAGCCAAAATACCACTAACCAGCCAAAGTGAATTTTACCCACCAAATTAGGAAAAAAAGCCAAATTTGGTGAGAAACTGCCAAATCTGGGAACCCTGTTACCACCCAATCCTTCACTCAGTCCGGTAGCAATGCAGGGGTCATACTGTAACGTGTTTGGCTAAATACATGTATCCCTCCCGTAAACCCCCATTTGTTTCCTCACTAAGAAGTTTGAGTTTAGGCCAAAAGCTCCCTTACAGTTAGCGCATGCGCAGTAGCATTAGCGCATGCGCAGTAGCATTAGCGCATGCGTAGTAGGATTCAGTGTTGTGGTAGTAGTAGTAGTAGACGAATATGGATGTGGAACGGCTCCACTATCGCTAGTTTTGTTATCTCTTATTTCCGCCTGTATTTCGTGTTTTTAAAAGTGATAAATGTGGGAAATACCACAATAACACGGCAAAAACTCCCCTCAAGTGGTTTCTCCCCACCCGAAACCCCGGTTCCCACTGGGGGTCCCCCTTACCGTAGGATAGAGTTGGTTTTGTCCCACCCAAAACCCCGGTTCCCAATGGGGATCCCTTTACCGTAGGATAGAGTTCAAAGGTAAATTAGAGTCGTCCGAATAAATATTACTTCAAATTCTTGTTCAGGAGGTAAAACTGCATAGAAAAACCGCAACTAACATACTCTGGGCCGCCGCGGATAGGTACACTAGATCTACCCCCTGTACCCCTACCTAGGCCTAGCGGGGGGGGGGGGGCTCCGCCCCCCCTGCGACCCCCCTTAAGGCCACTACCTAACATCCATCAAACCAAATCCAAAGTGATGGTACTGCTGTATACATCGTTATACTACCACCATTATAATATACTCTATAAATTAATGAAGCTTACCTTAAACTGTTGGTTGATAAAGATGGTTTTAGGTGTGGTGCTGCTTTGAGGAAAACGTGAAGCCGTTGCAAGGTTCCCTGACATGCAACTTAAAGTAGGAAGTGGCCAGGTACCTGACGACCACATTGCACTGCAAACAATCGGTAGGAAATCGAAGGTCTTTCAAAATTAATGCCAGAAGGGCCAGCCAGCCACTGCCTCTGCCATAGGTACTGTTTTTTGCTTCATTATTCGAGTATTCAGTCAAACAAGGATACCAGTGGACACTAGACAGGTAACTTTTTTACTCCGCTGAAATGCTAGTGAAACTTAGTTTTCGACTAAAGTTGTTCGTAATTGGTTATGAAACCCATGACGTCATAATGATGTCACACCTCTCAGCCAATAATGAGTAGTAACTGGAACTGCTTTTGTTTGCGTAAGAAAGTAAGTTAGAGGGCTCATTAAAAGTAAACATTACAGTAGAGGAAATACCTCTCCCGACTTAGGAAAAATTCGAGGTAAAAACTTAATATTTTTTTTTCTCTGTAAGTACCTATGCATTAGCGACAATAATGTATTGAGAAGAAGTGTTTTGTTATCACGTGCTTTACTCGGGAAAAATATCAATATAATAGATTTCCCATAATGGTTGAAACTGTAATACTAATACCTCCTTATTTTGGGATTGTTCACGCTGATCGTACATGGTCCACTCTGTACCCTGTGGTTTTTTTACCCTACCTAGGGCTAGGTTACTACCTAAGCATACCCACAAGGCTCCATTAAACCCTGAACCAAAACTACTACTACTTTCTTTCAGCAAACCGGCGTTCATTTCGCTAGCCTACCATAAAAGACTTATTGATAAACACATGGAATGTACCTATTAACGACCTAAATAGCCCATTATGATTAAAACTAGGACAGACTAGGCTGGCCTATTTGGTGATCTAAAATACACTCTTTGATGTTGTCAATTAGCCTACTAACCATACAGTTTATGCCCTACTCGTTTTAGTAACTAATCCAGTACTAATTCAATAATAAGGTTACTTAGAAAACGTTATCTTACCATGCTATTAGTTTTCATTAACATACAACAACGAGGACAGCGGGCAGGAAGTAAACAAACCCAGTGACAGGCTTCTACCGAACAGACGACGCGATATATAGTTGCCAACTCTCCAACTTTTGTTTTATTTTTTATTTGAATAAACGCTGCTGTGCAAACGAATGCAGGTATGATTGTGCAATGATGAAAACCTATAAATTAATATTTCAATCCAACTTAGTTTAATTTTCCTCTCTTATATGCTTTCCAAATCCCACAACAGCCCTCTATTCCTTACTTGTTTTAAAAGTGCATTGGCATCGCTCCATTGATACAAGCTAACAAAATTTTAATAACAATTCAAACATTTTCAGCAAAATCTGTAGAATTATTTATTCTTTGAATACGATTTTAATGCTTCTGTAGTATTTTAATACAGCATATATATTTTTAAAATCCTAATGACGAAAATTAATGCTCATTAAACGCTGAAAAAATCGTCGTTCTCAGATATCTCAAGATGCAGTATTACCAAACACGTATGGTTTTCCGTGGAACTGACAGAAAAGCACTCTAAAAGATATTATGCCGCTGAGCGTCAAGAAGCCTAATATCTTGTCGAATGTTGAAGGAACGGAGAAGTGAGAAGAAATTTCGTCAGTGCATTAGGCAGCCTACAGCATGTAGAGAAACGGGTGGAGCTTGGACACTGACAAGGAGAGAGCTCTCAATATACGCGTATAATGTATATGCGTAGACAATCCACACACACACACACACGAAGTGTAGGTTGGAAACTGAGAAGTGGCGTGGGAGGTCCTCAGGGTTACTCCCTCAGCCGAGTCTAAACAACTGAGGGACTAAAACCCACCATACCAAATTACGGTGACCAGTTATTCTGTAACTCCGTTGGACTGTGTTCTCTTGCACTAAATGAACCTCAATCAGCGAGTAGCGACAATTTATTAACCTCTGGATACATGAAAGAAAGATGAAACTCAGAATGAGATTTATGGGTGGATTTAAGAACCATCGTAATGAACGTGCAAGTGAGGATTCAATGAAAGATCGAACAGGGGAGACTGGAACCTCTGAACTGAATCCTAAGATCGCTATCAATGTTAGTGAGAGTCTTTTGATGCTTTAGATGGCCAGTAATGGGAAAAATAAAATCGGAAAACGATGAAGTCAACGGATACGTCACTTCGTTTTTCACGTACTCTTGCCAATCGGGTAATTAAATCTACCGTATTCGTAAATACTAAATGCTTGTCACTCACTACAAAGCCTTAGATCCAAATGCAAGAAATATGATGCAATTCCTATGTCCAATAGTTGGAACCAAAGCTCAATAACATATATATTCGTGCTCTGCAGTAATAAGGAACGTATATGGAAAGATATTTCATAGTTATGGAAAATCTATTTAGACTGAGTGGAATGCAGAATGGGGAAGTAAGAAAGACTGCCATGTCTCAGAATTGTAATTTGTCGGAAAGTGCTGTTCATTCAGAGAATCTAGTTGATTCATTGAGAGAGAAGGGACTATTCAGTAATCATTGCTCCGCCACAATGCATACGATCGAAACGAGAGGGCCTTGATGAGGTAATTCTAACGACACGGGAGTGGAGCCATTTAAAGATATACATATTTAATCTGTCCATTTATTTCTTATTTTCTTGATTGAACTGCTAGAAACGGTACTGGTGTGGGTGTCTCTTATGTTAATAACTATCAGTGTACCTATAACCTCGGAATTGGATCATGAAACAACTGCTAGGAGAGGGTGGAAAGTACGATGGAGGAAAGAGAATATGAACAGAGGTGCAGTGAAAGAAACGTAAGGGGGTGCAGCTAGGAGTCGAGGGGACGCTGAAAAAAAACATCGAGTAATGCCTACGGTGCGCCGCGTGAGGAGCACTGCCGGCGCTAGTCCCTACGGGCGTCACCGTTAAGGGCACAATTAAACTGCCTGAGCCACGTATGGAAGCTGTTACGATGCCAATGTCATCGAGAAATCAATATTTACTTCGACGAATTTTGACTACATTTGGAATCCAGAAGTATTCCACGGAGATTTCATTTGCCCTGAGGAGACTCCAAAGAAATCATTTTTCCTCTTCACTGTGGAATTTTCTTGGTCATTTTCATAATGAAAGTCATTTTAATTTTGCGTTACTTCTGCTCGAGACCTTCATAGAATAATATGTTAAACAAGCTGCTGGTTGTAAAATGATAAAGAAATGAACATTCTAACAAGATTGAATTACGTTCCCCGAGTGAGTTGAGGTTGTATGCTTGTCAGTTTTCTCTGGAGAAATTTCTACTCTCTCTCTCTCTCTCTCTCTCTCTCTCTCTCTCTCTGATGGCTGATTGGTCATCGCCACTGTAATATCCGTTATTTCCCCCCCACCAATCGGTAGTTCGAATCCCACCGATAACAAGTTATAGTTTTTGACCCTTTGGGTGTAAGTTGCTACCTACGTATAGTAAATTGAAAACTGATCTAAATTTGTGAAAATTAACAAGGCGTGACCAGACCTCCAGCTTACTAAGGCCGCGTGGTAAAATCTACGGTCAAATAGTGTTGTTTTACCGACAAAAACTAAAAATGATACGCTATGTTTTATTGGAAATAATTGTTCTGTACTGTTTAACTTGCACATTATTTATTTTCTTTTTACATTTTCATTCTAATGAATAAATCATGAATTCCTGTGTCTTTAACTCAACGTGAAACACCTTTTTCAGACCTTTTCAGACTTTTCCATAGGGCTTGCCTCTCCCCGCAAACAAGAACAACTACAGCAAGAACAAAAACAACAACAACTACAACAACAAAGTAGATTGTAGGCTTACTCCCCGAGTAAGCGAAAATGCCATGGTGTGAGACAAAAATTCATAATGAGCCAAGTACCACGAACTACTCATCGATTCTAAGAACAGAAAAGTGAATTCGACAGGTATATGTACAACAGAGCCGAGATCTACTTTTACTTCTCTGATGGCTGAGTGGACAAAGTCACTGTCATGTAGAATCTGACCGGTGACGAAGCCTTTAACATTTATGATTCCACTTTGACTGTAAGTTATTCCCGATGCATAGTGAATTGCATGAAATAGTGTGTGTGGCTTAATATCTGTGAATGTAAAAACATATCCGGGTGAATGAATTTTATCACATCACCGTGATTAATATGCACTCATTAAGCTACAAATGTCCTTTGATATATAATTCTCTCTACCTCAGAATTAATATATTTTCAGACATGTTAACCGAAGGGGAATTTTTCAGTTGATAAGAGATTCCCCCTCGGTTGACATATATGAAAATATATTATTTCCGAGGTAGAGCGAATTAGATATTCAAGGAGATTTGTAGCTTAATGAAAACACACATACACACACACACACACACACACACACACACACACACATATATATATATATATATATATATATATATATATATATATATATATATATATATAGAGAGAGAGAGAGAGAGAGAGAGAGAGAGAGAGAGAGAGAGAGAGAGAGAGAGAGAGAGAGAGAGAGAGATACATGTATATAAATCTTCCAAAATATTTTATAATTGATATTTGCGAACGATTTGTCTTAAATGCAATTGATCTGTGTAATGTTTGTGTTTGTTTATCAGAGCAACTCTAATTAATATGAAATTAAAATTCGGGTCAATAATTACCAGCTGTTCGCTACTTGCCCGCCAAGCTTCATCAAGACATAAAAATAAAAAGTTAAAAATTTATCCTTTAGAAAATTAATGAGCTTATCACTTCAAATAAGCTCAAGGTAATAATGCTGTTTCTGGGAAAATAGTCACGAGCACCCAAGTACCTAATTACCATTATTCTTGAAAAACTCACAAAAATATCGGCCATTAATCGAACCGACTTGTGACGGTGAGAAATAGGCGGTAATTGAAGAGGATTTTTGAGGTCGCTGAAATTTCAAAAAAATTCTGTTCGGAGGAAAGTAGAACCGATATAATTAGTTCACAGTCATGGACCGAGTTTGTGTGTTAGAGCAATTTCATTTATTTCCGGAATCTGGTCGCCAGATCTTTGATTTATCAAAGAATATCACATAAACCTTGAATTACATCACGCGGATTCAAAATTCTCGTTAGTCGAATAAGAAAATTTTTGGTGAAAGTACCGATGTTCTGTTGTACACGCACTTCACTAAAGAGCTCTAAAAAAAATGCGCGAGTTTCTTCGGCGCAATTGACTTTTCTGTAGAGAGAATAATACTGCATGAGCCGCGGTCCATGAAAGTTTAAGCCACAGCCCCGGTGGTGGCCTGTCCTATAGCGTTTCCAGACGCACGATTATGGCTAACAGTAACCTTAAATGAAATAAAAGCTACTCAGGCTAGAGAGCTGAAATTTGATATGTTTGATGATTGGAGGATGGATGATCAACATACCAATTTGCAGCCCTCTAGCCTCCGTAGCTTCTAAGATCTGAGGGCGGACAGAAAAAGTGCTGCCGGACAGACAAAGCCATCTCAATAGTTTCCTTTTGCAGAAAGCTAAAAGGTGTCAGCCAAAATCACTCGTCCTGAAAACATCCAAGTTAATTTGAAGGCCCAGCTTGGTCTGGAGTTCTGAAGTCGCAATGCATTACTACCCTAATGCTATCTCCTTGGCTTTTAATACATTTGATTTATTTATTAATCTGTTAATTAATATTTTTCGTTTTAGAAAGTGAAATCTCTTCTTTCTGTCTTTCCCTTTACCTTCTCTCACTTCCTAATGAGCACCATATCCTTGGAAACTTAAATACAAGTCAACAGCCCTTGTGTTGAGTTTGTTCCAAATTAATAGACTTCCTCCTCCTCCTCCTCCTCCTCCTCCTAATAATAATATAATAATAATAATAATAATAATAATAATAATAATAATAATAATAATAATAATTTCCGTTTCAACAAATACGACATTCAACAAGCATCACTTTTCGATGTTTATATAGATACTCTTAACTAGAGGCAGATACAGCGCAATCTCAACGGCGAATCGGTTTTACGGCGGTCGTCAAAAATATTCATTAAAAAAAATAAGGCATTTTAAAGGTATCTGTACGGCACAATTTTCAGTTAACAGCGCCGCTAGCGCCGTTGTCTAACGAGTTCATACATTTGTAGAAATGCCGTTCAGACCATAAAGGTTATGCAAATTATATTAACAAATTTTATGGAGAGTTATTACGTAGGTATTAGGGTAAAATATATGCCTCTGACGCTGTTCTATGCCGAAAATATCGAGTTACATAAGTGCAAATTTAGCTATGGATGTGTCGATTTATAAATGTTTATGCTTTTGTTTAAAATGTGTATGAAAATGTATTACGTGAAAGGTATTTTTATTTCTGTACAGAAATATGATACAAAGGTAGCTTTTGAAACTGCCCTTCACGTTATCAAATACGATGTTTTTCATGTTCTTTCTGTGAGCCGCCGTCTGCCGCTCTTCCGAAAATATCGATTTAAAAAAAGTGCAAATTAGCGACCGATGTGTCGATTTTATAAATGTTTATGCTTTTGTGTTTAAAATGTGTATGAAAATGTATTACGATTAGGGTATTTTTATTTCTGTGCAGAAATAAGATAAAAAGGCAGCTTTTGAAACTGCCCTTCAAGTTATCGACTACGATGTTTTTTCAAGTTCGTTCTTGTCAAGGTCTAAAGAATAGACCTTGGTTCTTGTATGCCGCCGTCTGCCGCTGTTCCGAAAATATCGAGTTAAAAAGAGTGCAAATTTAGCGATCGATGTATCGATTTTTTAAATGTTTATGCTTTTATGTTTAAAATGTGTATGAAATTATATTACGTAAAGGCATTTTCAGTTTTGTACAGAAATAAGATACAAATTAAGGCAGCCTTTGTAACTATACTCCACGTTGTCAGGGGATGTTTTTTCATGTTCGTTCTTGTCCGCCAGTTCCGAAAAATGCATTGTGTTATTTTATTAATTATGCTTCTTTTCCATAAATCCATTGAAGAGTTATACATTATTTCACTGTATCCAACAATATTGTATGTATTCTCATATTATTGTATTTTAAAATACTACGGCAAATTTAAGCCAGTATTCCGCAGAGCGGCCAATGTTGTGGTTTGAAATCAGCTGATGAATACGAGTTTGTTTCACCATAACGCAATTCTGAGCGAATGCTCTTGCTTCTATTTAGCATAAACGAATATCTAGATACTTTACTTATATGAGACAAAGTTATTTTTCCTTATACAGCGTGTTTTTAGGTGAAAATATTTATTGAATATGTCTCTTTGTGAATGTGAAATACTTTTTCTTTTCGTTAATAGATTACGTTGGCGGCATGTTTATTGCGTAAAAAATTACGTGATTCCGTTTGCAATAATCCTTTATATCATCGTAATACGGAATTTACGTTATTAATCATATATCGGCGTGAAACCAACAGTAAAATGTGTTCTTTCAAGCACAGTAGTTTTGATTAAAATGATTTTATCCCAATTTTATCTACGGTTGTGTTTGATGGCATACGTTTACTGCAGTTTTATCCTTGTTGCCGATGTACGATAATAGTCATTAGCAGCTTGAACAGTTTTCTCAGCTTCAGTTATAACTACTATGCATTTCAGGGCCGTGTCCAATTGATTTTCGTTGATAAAATCCTACCAAAACATCGGATATGGGTCACATTTTGGAAATAGGTATTTGAAGCCACAGCCTAATTGGCAAAAATATGCAGTAATGTCTAATGTGAATAATAAATGCCCTTACCAGAGTAAATGTAAGAAATTGAAAGGGTAACTTAGCTGAATTTAGACGCACCCAGAGAGAGGCTACTTGTGACGTGACTATGACATCAGACGTAATACCCAGTAAACTTTCCATTCAAAATAGTAAACACTCCGATAACAGGAGGAGGACAGCAGAGCATTCATACGTCAAAGCCAATCTGTTCTACGTGACTGCTGTCTGGTGCTTCACTTATGGCAGGCCTGGCAAATTGTCCTCGTGGCTGCAAGACTGCTTTCGTGCTGCGTGTTTTTGCAGTATGCAATAAAGAAAAGAACCGCATGCGTCATATGATTTATATTAACAGGTAAGTGGATAACAGATCATGCACAAACACCAAATGATTCAGACAGGAAGCCTAAATTAAATTTTATAGGGGTCATACTTGAATGACGAGTTTGGAGAAAAAAAAAATAAGATATAACAATATTTTGTTTATATTAATGTATTCTAAATTTTCACAATAAGAATAAGAGATGACAGATTTTTTCTTGACTGCAAACTATCTCACTGACTAGCTTCATCAACCATATTTAACAATTTACCTACTCTACTGATCTATATCACAATATATTGATATTATTATAGATAATAATAGATATATATATATATTTATAGATATATATATATATATATATATATATATATATATAGATATGTATATATATAGATGAGATATCGAGAGATATTATAATCAATATATATTATAATATTATATGTATATATATAATATATATATATATATATCTATATATATATATAGATATATAGATATAATATAGAGATGAGAGAGAAGAAAAGAGAAGAGCGAATATGTTA